>NW_020797898.1:1398774-1667005 GCF_003369625.1 Aspergillus mulundensis | reverse complement strand
TCTCCATCCAGCGTCGATTGGTCGACTGCGGTGTGTCGGCGTACGTAGAATGCTAACACCCAAACCCACTGAGCCCCCTTTGCAAGTTGATACGGTCGAGACCCAACACAGACTCGATTGCATTCTTCAGCAAAGCCTAGGCATTATTTTAGACACTACGAATCTTATTATTCTCATCCCAAGTCTCTTATAAATTGTTGAGCGGCGTTTGGCGGACCCATGAAGCTGGCGTTGACAGTTCCCACCGGTCCCGTTCCAGTCCGGGGCTCGAGATCTCAGACCCAATCAAAGAGCAGACTTGCGTTAAAGGCAAGCCACATTTTCCCCACCTGTCCCTGGGTAATCAGAAATCTTGCAGAACGAGTGTTTCAGACTGCCTTTCTTCCCGCCTGTCAGCCCCGTCGTTCGAACGAAAGCCTGCCAACTTTCTCCGCAATCGTGATTATCGCTCTCTTCTGAAGACAGCCATGGTCATACATGAGAGGAATCACATAGATTGGTATCTCTGGTTTTGCTCGGTACAAAGGAAATCATTCGTAATTTCCACCAGGAGGGCTTTACAGGAACCGACAGATTGCGCGTCACAGCAAAACTGAACCACCGGACAGGCCATCGACCAACGTTCTAGATCTGGCAGGGAAACAAGCGCAGACGCGGCGGCAAGTGATGGTCCATGTCTTAGGCCACTATTCGGTATTATGAGCCCAAGTGAAGATTGTCCAATTTCAGTGGGTTCAGGGAGTAGATACTCTCCTGCGCAGCAAGTTGCCTCCGAATTGACAGTCGCTCGCAAGTATCTAGCGAGTCTGCATGCCTGGGCTGCTTTGTAAATCCGACCTCGAAGCCACCGAGCCGTTGGCTGATCCCGAGGTGACTTGGCTTTGTTGGACGCTTTGACAGTTTGACTTGTCCCTTCATTATAATCAACTGCAATAAGGATCGTTCTCGGCAAACTCAGCACGGACTAGCTACACTGTGGTATAACCGAGATGACCAGGCAGATCGCTTTTCAAGCTCTGGGTTCGTCTACCCGAGGAACTCTTAACACCAGAGGGGCGCGTCCGAGCACTGGCTGAGCACGGAATGAGTTTGCTGCGCACCCTGTTTCTACTGCGGGATGGAAGTAAGGTCCCTACAACGTAGGACGAGCAGCGGACAAACCGGCGTCTACGAACACGAGATGCCCTTGTCCCTTTGACAGCAAGAAGTGCAGTTAACCAAACCCACCCGAGCAGGGTGGTACAGACTAGGACGGAATCAGTAAGACCCTCGAATCCAGCCCTGGAGAATCGGAGAATTTACACTGAAGAAGAAACATAGCGCGTGGTCGCTGCTAGGGTCTTCCCGTCATACTTCGGGTTGGAACAAAAGTCCGCTGTCGAGTTGTTGTTGATGATGAAAATGATGAGCCCAAGCCTGTTCGTCGGCCGCCGTGTTCGACTTTGATGAATAGGTAACTCCACCATGCAAACCTGCCAGTTTGGCGCCTGGCGTCCAGACCCGACACGAGAGCAATATTGAGGGTGGATGCATCACTTTCGGATGGAATGACAATAATGAAAGAGTGCTCCCCGGCCTATTATTAATTCATCACCGCCATTTGTTAAAGACTCTGGTGCGACTCTTTCAGGCTGGACTTGGAGGGTCGAGTACTCCGTAGTAGACCTGGTTCCGCAGGCCATCTCCGCCACCAGAGATCGTGACGATTATCCGAGGATTTTTGGGAAAAGATGGCGGCGGCGGTCAGGCTCCTCGTCATTGAGATATRYMRYATGCTGCTGCTGCTAGGCTGCTAGCTTGTTATGTACATACAGCAGACGGTAGACGAGTCGCGAGCTGCAGTTGGACCGTGAACGAAGGCGAACAGTCGCTAAAATAGACCCCGGATCCTGGCTAGCGCCACTGCTAGCGATATTGTCGATGCCGATACTTTCCCTCTGGGGTTTGGGTTCATGGCCGTTGAACAGATCCATCGTCATGGCCAAGCAGTCAAGGACTACATTGGCTGGCCGATCCCGCAGCCGTTAGACACCACTTCACCAAGAAGGGAAAATAATGGGAAGGGTCCGAGGCTGGGGCTCGGAGACTGGAGTGGCCAACTGCCGCGGCGCTCGCAGTCCTGATGCTGGAACTCCGTACTCTTCCCGTGTCGGCCGATGCGCTGTTAATGCTGGCTACTATTATAGCGTGTCGCCAGTTTAGGATCTGACGCCGTTGAACAACGTCAGCCCCGTCCGGCCTCCCCACCAGTCTCCACGCCAGGGAACCATGTTTCTCTCTGCTTCTCTGTTCTTTCTTGCCTGCCGCGTCTGTTTCGTTTCTAATTATTCTTCGTCCTTTTCAGAGTTCCTCGGCACTTCCGCAGATCTACGATTTAGACGGGAGACCAAGCCCTGTTGCTGACTGCTGTATTGCTCAGCCTCAGTCTTGCAGTTTACTATATCGATTTCTCCAAAATCTCCATGACCATGGGCAAGCACATACTACCAAGCATAGCGCTGAGATCTAAGATGCTTCAGTTTAGTTAAAGCGTGTTGCAGCTAAAGGGATGCAGAATCGAAACTCGTCGCTGATTTGCCCCATTCTTTTGTTACAGATCCCGTCCCAGGGACTCTGCTCGGCCGTTAGATTAAGCAGTAATTTTTAATATGAGGAACAATCTTCAGCGCGCCGGGCTCGAACGTTCGGGAGGGGTTGGAGCCGTTCTTCTGCTAGCGGCCTGTATTCCCCAGTGGAACCGTTTGATAATCGCCGTCAACATTCACTTTTTGGCAATTTTTTAACCATTTTACCGTTTTATTGATGTATTCAGCTGGATACTGACAGAGGAGAGCATTGCCAGGCTAGAGGTAACTGTGGGCTGGCTGGGTACTGTGGCTAACTGTGTCATGCAATTTTAAATAAAATGAAGGAAAGATGGTAAAACAGTTAATGTCAATGGCTTCTCGAACATGGTCCTGGGCTCGCCTCTGGGTCAACCTAGTGTCTCTACGCTGATACTGAGCTCCTCACTGGCCCGTCCAGCTGCTCAATCAGCTGTCATGAGCCGATGATCTCTTGCTTCCAATGAGGCTTCCAGTTCTGCGTTTCATCTCTCCCCAATGTCCCATCGACCGTCCATTTCTCCTTCTCCTGCTTGGATCTACTAAACTTTCTTTTTCTTCCCATCACTCTTCCTTCGTTACCTCTGCCCTAGTTCACGTTCTTGAGCTTGACGGCCGTTCCCAAGGTATCTGCCTCTAGATCTCGTCTCGTGCCTCAACTCCAGGTTTTCTCTTCTTTGCTACTGCTATCGTTCAACTTCTACTATCTACTGCATACGTTCGGCCTCTTGATACGCGCTTTACGGTACTTTGGTGTACTCGGAGTTACTTCGCTTCTACTTCTACTTAGATCATCGTCTGTGGTTGGCCCGTGATAGGATACGCTCCGAAGCGACTCAGCCTCCGCAGGGCAGCTTCACCATACCTAACTTGACTTGATCTGAGTGTAGTGCCGTCACTGGTACAAGGCATACCAGCTGCTTCTATTGCCTTACCCGCCCATCCGAGATTTTAAGGCAAGGAACTGGCTTACGGGGCTACTGAACGTGCCGGTACTTATTATACCGTCTTAAGGTTGGCCGTCTGTTTGATCTACAGCCTGTTTGTCCTACTCGATTCGGCTGGGCTGTGAGTGGACTACTTGGACGCCTGTTGCCACTGTCAAGTGTCAACTGTCAGGACGTGCACTGCACTGCACTTCAGCACCACATCTAAATATCGGGCATCAAGGGCAGCGGCGACAGCGAGAACCTGAAACCCTCCTTTTTTATCTCGGCGTATGCTGCTCTATCTCCACCTACTACCGCACCTTGAGCAAGACTTGCACGCTGTGAATCGCGCATATGATTGCGTTACAAAACCAGCCTATCCTACCACCTCCTGCCAAAGTGGATATCTCACTGCTGTTGAAGCCCCAAGATGAGGAGGAAGCCACCCCCATGAACATGATGAGCAACACCTCGACCCTCCCGCCTGTTCCTGCTATGCATCCGTTGCCGCCAATGGCTCCGATTGCACCACCACCACCAGTTGGAGTTGGTCTGGCGACCCAGCCATCGGTGCCTTCGGCGTCCTCGGGCCCCCCGCTTACTGCCAAGGTTTCAGCTGGTGCTGGGACGAAGCGCCTGCAACCGGCTCACACTGCGGAGTCACCGGCGAAGAAGCAGTCAAAGTGGTCTCCAGAAGAGGACGCCCTGATCATCGAGCTGCGGGGCAGCGGCATGAAGTGGGAGGACATCAGCAAACGACTACCGGGACGGAGTGCAATCAGCTGCCGCCTTCATTACCAGAACTACTTGGAGCGACGAAGTGAATGGGACGAGGATAAGAAAAACAAACTCGCACGTCTTTATGAAAGGTATCCTATGCTTTTTAAAGGAGTTCTGACTAGTGCTGGACATGCAATTGCTGACGTTGGATAACAGGTTCAAGGCCGAGATGTGGTCCAAAGTGGCAGAGGAAATGGCGATTCCATGGCGGGCTGCAGAAGCGATGCATTGGCAGTTGGGCGAGCAAGAGATGGCGCGTCGAGCTGGCGTGGTCCCGTTTTCACTCTCCAGTTCAGCGATTGATCCCCCGACGACCAGAACCCGCAGGGCGAGTACATCCCTATCCCGACCAAGAAAGGGCTCCGCATCACGATCGATCCATCTCCCGCCTCAGCTTCCGTCCGTCCAGGAGCTCACCGCTGGCGTCCCTGCTGCTGGTGTTCCCGCATACGCTCCTCCGCCGTTTCCGCCTCAAATACCTCCACGAGATGCCTACCGGATAGGACCACCACTGGATTTGGGAAGAGGCCATCCTGGCCATCTGGGTCCAAATCTCGGACTTCCCCCGCGAACGCTTCCCTAGGGGTGGCAGTTTTCCTTTGTTCGTTTTGCGTTGTTACGAATTGCATAGCGCTGGAGGTGTTTTGATTCTTAGGGAGGAATTCTCATAGACCATTTTGCGATTTTTCTCCTCCATACAATTGAGAGGTCAAGCCCCTACATGGTGGCCCATCGATTCTGCTTTTCACTGTCGCAGGGTCGAAAATCCTCCGAGGCTGGATCTCGGAGTGAACGTCACGCACAACTCGATCATTTTTCCTGGTCTACTCGACTCGCGATCGCCCACCAGTTGTCTCTATCGTATCCGGACTCCAGCACATGGCCGCCCGCGCTCACAACGTCCCGCTCCAGCTCCTCCGTCTGATACAGATGATAGTATCGATGGAATACCTTTGGTTCGGCGTCGGGGTTCCCGGGATTGGGGGTTTTCAGAACCCAGGGTACCATGATGTCCTGGTCATCTCCTTTGTCCCAGCCTCTGCGGCTAGTCTTTTGCTCGAGAGCCCAGACATAGACCAACGCCTTGCCACCTGGGCTATCGCCAGAGGGAGGTTTCAGCGTGCGCAGAATCTCATGAATCGCTTGGACTCTCCTTTCTGGGGTAGATAGGTGATGCACAACGGCAATTGAGATGGCAAAGTCAAAAAATGAGTCTGGATGTGGCAGGTTCAATATGTCTGCCAGGATTGTCGAGTGTGGTTCATGTTGGCGGGCAACCCGCGCGAGGTTTTCGGATCTACAACGGTCAGTTGGGGTATCAATTCAGGTATCGCGTGAGACGCTTTTCTTTTGTTTTATTATGGGCAAGGAAGAAACGATCAATCAATGTACATAGACGAAACGGATCAAATATGTAGCCAATGACAAACCATACGTACCGGTCAGATGCCACAATATAGACGCTCTTATTTACAGGCAGATACTTGCCATTGCCGCATCCTACATCTAGCCCGACTGCGCCAGAGCTCTGCTCTTGGAGGAAGCGTTCCACAATCGGCCATGGCTGGACTCGTTAACTGCTGCTTACAGGCTCAGAGCCGGCGGAACAAACCTTGTATCTCGTCGCTGAAAAATGTTTCGCGATCTGCTGGTACACCTGGTGTACATTCTTCTCCTCGTACGCCTCGTCTCGATCTTCGGATGCCATTTTGTCTAGTTTCACAGTGTAGTGTGTGACCCAGTGGCTGCCAATTCAAAGGCTCTATGGCGGGGGTTGGTCTGTGTTCCAAGGTTTGTGGCTGAATCGAAAAGCACAGGCTCACTATGACAGCACGAGTGGGAAGGATTGTACGATTTCATACAGTATTATTCTCCCGCTGGGTATGCATCCCGTAGGCTGGCGGTACCGGTTGGTATGACGTCCTACAGGGATGTAAAATTAAAGTTGGCCTTGCATGCGCTTCGGAGAATTTCTGAGTCAGCGGCTGTTGTGGCTCTGTCAACCTTGCAAGCTGCAGTATGTCTATTGGGGGGCACTGAACGAGCTGGGGTCATGGGTTCATTCGACGTTGCCGTGGACACTGTCTTAATCCATGATCGGGCTTGCAGGTTGGTTCTTGACTAGCCGGACCATTTTCTATACATAATTCGCGGCTCGGTCGAGATATATATCAGAGTACTACATGCCAGACACAAGAACGGTCGGAAATATGACCCTCCCACTGCCCACGCAGTTCATCAACAGCCTCCTCACCCAACTATCTCATCTCACCACACCGGGTACAGCGCAGATAAGAGATGACGAACTCCGAACCCAACCGCAGACACAACGCCATGGTCACCCTCGCCTAACTCAGGCCCCATCATCCGTATTTCCAACATCGCAGCTAGCAACGCTCAAACCTCTGATGCTGACCCTGCATTGCATCTTCCCCAATGAGTTCCTCCTTGCACTTGATATCCTGGACCGCGGGCTCGTTAGACGGGTTCGCAGTCATACTCGAGCACAGCACGACATGTCAGCCGAGACTGGAGATGGGGTTGCAAGCCGAAAAGAAGACGAACGTGCTGAAACCCAAACTCAAACCCAAACTCAAATTCAATCCAAGGGTCCAGCTAAGACGGTAATAGAGGACTTCTTTTTCGTTGCTTCTGCTTCGACCATCACCAGTACATCGCGGTCATTGTTCCCTGCATCGCAACAGCCCGGTGGAGGATACCACCACCAAGCCCAGAGGCAAAGACAGGCCTGGCAAGAAAAAGGATACGAGGTCCGCATCAAGGCCTGGAACTGCACATGTCCATCCTTTGTGATATCTGCCTTCCGCGATCTAGGCCCGGAGCCATCATCTGCTCCCCCGTCTTCGTCCTTATCAAGCCAGACCGAGGGAGCGGACATTGAGGATGCTGGATCTGACCACAATCACACCACTGACCACATCAGTGACCATGCTAGTGCTGATGCTGACACGCCAAACACAAATGCTTACTACCATGCTTACTCCTTTGGTGGCACACTGCCGCTGCACCCAGAGTCAGCACCTCCAGTCTGTAAGCACATTCTGGCCTGCCTGATGGCTGCGCTCTGTCACGATCTCGGTCTGAATGGGGAGGAGGAAGAAAGTCAAGTTGTTACCATCTGTAGAGAGGAGGTTGCGGCGCTGTGTGCGGGATGGGGCGGGTGAAATCGAGTCACCACCGTGTATCTCAGCATATAATACATGCCTGCGTACGTGGCTGTACGACGCAACTGGGAGAATGAACCACCTTGGCTATCCCACATTGTATTGATTGTCACCTGGCTCCGATATGATAGCGGACTACAGACTGTCAATGTATGCCTGGCACCTCTCGCGACACACGAACTATTCCGGCAAACTCTCCGAGACATACACAGACATTGGGGTTGATACATGTATCTGCCTGCCACCAGCAATAGTTATCAAACGAGAAAAAAACGTCTTATGAACAGCAGGGATATGATAGAGTGTGATTATACATTCGGGTTATAGTTCGATTCATACGCAGCAGAAGCACTTTTGGTTTTAGCTTGATAAAGCACAAAGTTATGCATGTTTTGCATCTATCGGGTCGATAGCTCAGTTTGGTAGAGCAAGCGGCTGCAGTTTCATGTTTCCGCTCGGTCCTGCGTTCGAGTCGCGGTCGGCCCTGTGTTTTTTTCTTTCTTTTCTTTCACTACCCTCCACTCACTACAATACATACACTAACTACACTACCTTTTCATCAATAAGAAGATGGATCACACAGTTTTGCACCCCGGTGAGTGCTTGATAGGCCGTGCCTAGACTCTACAGTCTCCTACTGATGTTGTTGCAACTCAACCCTAGCGCTTCAAACAGCGAAACTAGGATGGATCCCTAGGGCAGAGGCGTCCAATCACATATTTGGTATCAGATATCTCTTCAACGAAATCCTGAATGACATGGGGGCTGTCGTGGCCTGGAACAGGCGCCATATGTACACCGGTGCCTCAAGATTGTCACCGCAAGTCGAAACCCTAACTTGTCCAGAGAACTCCCAGGAATGGACCATGTACGCTCCGGAACCTATCAAAGCAGAGATGCAATGCGCTTTCCGCATAGCCTGCTCGGAGTATGGTACAGTATATATGCAAGAGTCCTCAGTCCTTCCTGTTGTTTCAACCGAGAATCCGAGTATGCTGATGCCGAGAAAAGACGGTTGCATCGCACTCTAAATACAAATCCACTACCCTCACTAAGCTGTTGAGACCCGCGTGGGAGGATCAACTTATGGGAACTGGCATGATTTAGGTCGCTCTAAAGAATAGCCGCAAAATCACAATAATGGAGACGCAGTTTTGTGATTTGGGACTGTGTTCCTGGCCACCTCTTAGCAGCTGAACAGTCGTGGCTTGGTCTATACAGATTGAGAGAACCCGGAAGACCACCATGCACGATGAAGTCAAGTCTTCTTTCCTTCTCATGTCGAGCCATCAAAGCGAGCGCAGAGCCATAGTCAGCTTCTATATTTACTTGGGTGCGTGTCTAGCACAGGAAGCGTGCCTTATCTGCTCCCGAGTCGCATTGATGGCTGCGCATTGTCCTACGGCGAACATCTTTTATAGCGGCTAGGGGGACATCTGAGGATGCACGCCACTCGAACTGGCAAGCAATGACCGTTTCACATAGAGCTGCAGTTCGTGCATTGCATTTTAGGTCATATTTAACCCATCATTATTGAGTGATGTAGACAGGTAGTACCGCGCCCACAACTCACTTGTATTGCTTGCCATCCTACTCGGCTTACAACGTCACAACGAAGTAAGGGTACCCAATCTATGCGCAAGTATCGCTGCGTGCTCGCATACGTAGCCAAATCTCAGTCATGAAAGCGTAGTGTACATTCCATGCACCGATCTAGATCATATCATATTCACTCGGTGACTATCTACCGCTTGCTCTTCTCCTTGGACTCGTCCTCCTTCTGCTCAGAAGTACCATTGGCCTTCTTTGCGCCATCCTTCTCGTTCTTCGCGGCATTAGCCTCCTGCTCCCTCTTCTGTTCAACCTCCTCCTGCTGTTGCCGGTTCTGAATCTTGTTCTCGATCAGGTCGTGGTACGCGGTGACGGCGCGGACCAAGCTGCTCAAATAGATGGCCATCAATTGGTCATTTGTCTTGATGCTCATAGCGCGAGCCAACTCAGCGTTGTCTGTTGACTGTTCTGGCTCGCCGCCGACGCGAGGGGTAGTGGCCGGTGTGGATAGGTTGGGAAGGAGGTTAAAGACATCCTGGAGGTTACCAAGAATAGCATGGTTTACCGGTAGCTCATGATCGAGGACTTTTTGAAGGTACTGGCCGATATCACGTAGGCGGAGGTGTAAGCCCTGTAAGGACTGAAGTTGCGATGTGATGCGGGTGGAGAGGGTTCCGACAGCAACGTCTCTGATGTCTCGGAGTAGGTGTTCCACACCAATTTCCTCTGCTTCTTCTGCCTCGATCGTAGATGGAGTGTGCACGAACGTTCGGGATGTAGTGGTACCGTCCTGACAGAGTTAGCTTGTGCCCCGGTCAAATACCTGCCAAACCTACATCTTTGATCTCATCCACCGCAAAGTACGCATCGGTTGGTACGCCAACCTCCTTCGGTTGCACATCTACAATGACCAGTAGAGGGTTTGGTGTGTATCGCTTGAATAGCTCGTTGATCTCAAGATCGGAAGCGCGCAGTTTCGGGCCTGAGTGATACCACCCAACCAGCTTTTCGCGGGCATTAATCTTCTTGAACATGTCTCGCATTGACTCGACAAAGTTGTGATCTAAGAACCACACAGACGGATCCTTCTCATCCTCTTCGAATGGGACTGAGGCACGTTAGCCATACACAAAACAGGCGCAGATGCTAGATCGTACCGGCGAAACTGTTTGATACCCGGACATTTCCACCCATGTGTTCTCCTAGCAGCACACCGACCACTCGCTTCCGGGTTCCTTTGGCGGAGCGTCCATAGTGATCTGCGACGGAGAGAAGTACCAGCGGAGCAACGGTGACGGTCCGCGTGACGAGGGAGAGCGTGTCCGCCGTGGTAGCAGGCATGGCGGCACAAGACCAGAGATGGACAAAAATCTAAGCAGCGGATAGACGGAAGAGAAGAGGAGGATGGGTGAAGGAGAGCGTGACGGAGGAGGCGATGTAGGCTGATGGGGATGACGATGGAGACGAAGCTCAGGCTGTTGGTTGTCTAAGAGTAACGCTTAGCTCTGCTTGTGCCACAGTGGCTGGAGCTGCTAGCCACTAGCCGCCTTGTGGCCTGAGGCATGAATGTACTTCGAGCTGCATTGCGCTCAACTCTACGAAGATATATGTATGATTAAATAGTTGAAGATACGCAATTGAAGAACAATCTACACAGACCGATATAGATACCATTACCTACATAGACCCGGTGGCGGTTGTTGTCCGAACAAGCCTCGGAGCAGCGGGTGCATCCTCCGCTCTCGGTCTCGTTTTCTTCACCCCAGCATCCGCCAGCATCCCAGTTCCCGTCCTTCCGTCCATTTCCCCGTTCTTCTCTTCTACCCCAACCTCTCGTCCTGATCTCCCCCGAGAAGCTCTTTCGCTAGAGTTATCGATCATACCTCCCTCCGCATCACTCCTTCGCAATGGCTCCCATCACAGACGACGTTGTCGCTGGACTCAAGTCCACGATTGGAAAGCTCGAAGCTCGCATTGAGGACTTGGAAAGCCGCCTTGTCGGCGGTGAATCCAAGCCCAAGTCGGTCGCGGAGCACATGCGCATCATTCTTATGGGACCTCCCGGTGCCGGTATGTTGGGAATATACGGAATCTTCCTGATCAACATCTAATTCGAAGCTAGGCAAGGGTACCCAGGCTCCTAAGATCAAGGAAAAGTACTGTGTGTGCCACCTGGTAAGCAATCGCACCGGAGCTGAATAGGGGACAATCACGCTGATTATCCTTTCTAGGCCACCGGTGACATGCTGCGATCCCAAGTCGCAAAGAAGACGGACCTCGGAAGGGAGGCCAAGAAGATCATGGACCAGGGTGGCCTTGTCAGCGACGAGATTATGGTTAACATGATCAAGAGTGAACTGGAGAACAACACGGAGTGCAAGAACGGGTGCGTATCCTTCTGTCCCTTGGACTATTAAGTCCTGACAGTCTATTCCTTAGTTTCATCCTGGACGGCTTCCCCCGCACGGTCGCCCAGGCTGAGCGCCTCGATGAGATGCTTGTTGCTCGCAACCAGAAGCTCCAGCACGCCGTCGAGCTCAAGATCGACGACGCCCTCCTGGTTGCCCGTATCACCGGCCGTCTCGTCCACCCTGCTTCCGGCCGTTCATACCACAAGATCTTCAACCCTCCCAAGGAGGCCATGAAGGATGACATCACCGGCGAGCCCCTTGTCCAGCGCTCTGATGACAACGCCGAGGCCCTCAAGAAGCGTCTGGTTACCTACCACGCCCAGACCGCCCCTGTTTGCGATTACTACAAGAAGACCGGCATCTGGCGCGGCATTGACGCCAGCCAGGAGCCCGGTCAGGTGTGGAAGAGCCTTCTCGGTGTCTTCAAGAACTAAGCTATTCCATTTTGTTTGTACGCAGTTTGCTAAAATACTGTGCGGTCTGTATTCTTGATATAGTGACATGAGCGGTTACTTATGAGAATCGTAAATGGCTTTGTTCTGTCTTTCAAGACAGGGTTGGGAATAGAGCTGTCTCAGGTGTCGATCAATATATAGACAACCGAGGCTTGCCATGTACAATAGTTTGAAGGTCGTGCTGGTTGAAATCTGAATCGTCCATGGTCTGAATGATTTCATAGCTGAGTAGGGTAAACAGTCGACTCAATCTTCTCCGGATAAGTCAGACCATTCTGCCTCCTCGCCTCATCCATCACATCCATGATCACAATACTCTCCTCTAGAGATATCGTCTCACTCTCCAGCTTTCCATCCCTTAGGCACCTTGCCACCTCATCTGCCTCCCAGTACATTCCCCTTCCATTGGAGGGGAATTCGAACTTCTTCTCCTTAATCTCACCCTTGCCCTCACCATTCACAGGGATAATACGGTACACCTCTGGCCGAAACGCGGGTCCATCGACCTGGATCTCACCTTTTGTACCTTGGATACGGATTGCAGGACGAGCGGAGTTGGTCTCGTCCGGATCCGTCGCGACGCGGATAGACGTTGATGCCACGGCCTGCGACTCACCCGGGTGCTCGGCGTTACAGGGCGTAGTCGTCGGGAATGACAGAAGAATGGTGGTTGACTCATCCGCGCCGGTGAGGTGATACGGCGTAATATGGGCGGAGACGCGCGACGGAGGCTTCCTCGACTCCTTAGGGAGAGTGTGGTAAAGAGTCTGGAAGACCCAGGTGAGGGAATAGATACCGACTGCACCACGATTAGTTTGCAATCTCAGGTCAAGCGCATTAAAATGAACAAAACGTACGATCAAGCAAAGCACCTCCAGCCAGATCCTTATTCACCATGCGATGCTCCGTACTGAACTTCTCCTCAGGCGTACCACCGAAGCTGTTATCGGCCGTAACCCTGAGCACCTCTCCAATAGCGCCATTCTTGATCAACTCCCGAATCTCAATGCTAAGCGGGAAGTATCTCGTCCAGACAGCTTCCATAAGGAACAGGTTCTTCTTCCGTGCAGTCTCAACAAGGATTCTGGTCTGCTGCGCATTCACGGTGAACGCCTTCTCGCAGAGGACGTGCTTTCCTGCTTCCAGGACGAGCATGACATTCTGGAAGTGGTGCGAGTGCGGGGTTGCGACGTAGACGACGTCGACGTTGGGGTCGGCTACCAGGGCTTCATAGGAGCCGTATGCGGCGCATGGGGAAGGGATCCCCGTGTCTGTGATGAATTTTTCGGCGCGCGAGGCTGAAGACGAGGACGAGACTGCTACGACGGTGTGAGAGATGTCGGAGGCAGAGCGGGCGGCGGGGTCGAGGAGGAGGTCGCGGACAAAGGCTGCACTTTGTTAGTATAGCTAGTTCAGTAGATGAGGGGCTCGATACTTACCGTCTGCGATTCCGCCAGTAGCTATAACTCGAGTGAATCCATTGTTAGCTGCTGTTTGCTTGTTTACATCTACTAGGGCGAGGAGGGGTCATACCTAAGATACCCCAGCGGATGTTGTATGGCGCCATGTTGAGAACAATGTTTATCGGGCTAGATCGGCCAGGGGTACAGTTTTAGATAAAGAAGATGACTAGAGTAACGAGTTCTGAAAGTTAAGCAAGAGAGACCAATAAGTATTTATAATAATGGGGCAGGCCAGACCTTATCCATTCCTACCACGGAGTTGCGCCGTGCGGGTCGCGATCCATTTTCCGATGTCATTTGATAAGGGACCATGCGGGGATAAGACTGCAAAAGTATACAAGTGAAAGAAACAAGCTCCCACACGTTTCTGGCAGAGCTAAACTACCTCTATATATAAGCACCAGCCCACCAATGCCGCATAAATGACACTAACATCTTTGTAGATCATAGATCAGAGACGAAGTGAGAACCCCCGCAATGCAAAACAAAGCACCGTGTAAATGCACGCTGCTAGGAAAAGAATGATGATATCCCACGAAGAATAAGATGAAGTTATGTCCACAGAGACTTCACTATCCAAGCGTTCGAACTGCTCACATAGGCTCGGTTTTGATCCGTACATTTTGGCCGGGCGAGTTCGTTCCCTGAACAACGGTCAGTATGCAGCTTATGAACCTTGAAGCAGGTCTTAACTAAGCTCACCTCAGCTTTGCGCTTGCCCAGTACCGAGTCAGGCGTCCCAGTACGTCCTAATGGTGTCTCCCGGCCACGCGGGGGACCATCTTTCGTAACCTCCTCATAGCAGCTCGCGTGGTATACGCGGTTGCCCACTTTGACTGCGTCTTGCCAGATCCAATCTTGGACATCTTCTGACCATGTAGATTCAAACTTCTCCTGACAAATGGGACACGGAGTGTTGCGCAATGTGGCATCGTTAGGTGCCCGGATCCATTGTTTAGGAGGCCCCTTCTTTGACTCGCTATCGTTTCCCGCGGCGGTCTCGTTTGTAGCATCTGCGTCTGTAATGGCCTGGTCGTCTCCCAGCTCTCGAGATTTTATCCAATCCTGTTCGGATTAGCAGGGAACCCGAAAGACGTGTAACGTTACATACCCGTTCGTCAACATACCAACTCCGGTTCTGAGCACGCCGGGCGGCATCAGCCATCCGTTGGTTCGTCCGGAAGTGCCAGTCGAGATGTCGGGCCTTCCTCTCTTTTCCTTCTTCAGTGGCGAAAAAACGGCGGCCACAGGTGCCGCATCTATTTGATCGTGTTTCGTAAAGGCTAGCAATCAACATGCTACGTGGTCTACGAGCTGATCAGAACCAGTACGCAAACCTTCTAGGTATAACTTACATCTTGATCGAGGCTGTGTTCATTTGAACATTTATTTGTACTTCCGCAATTGGAACTGCTTGTGGTGTGGGCACGGGAGGTGTATACCGCACCTGACCGGGCACTATGAACGGAAACGCACCTGCGGTAGGTGACGGAATTGACCCGCCTGGTGGTGCAGATGAAGCAGGCAAGAGCCCCTTTGCTCTCAAAGCTGCAATAAGTGAATTCTCTGGTGCTGAAGTAGGCATTTGCGGAGTGCTACTGATAGGTAGTTGTGGAATAGCATGGGCTTGAGGGGGTGGAGTGGGCTGCTGTCGTGCAGCCGTCGCTTTGATGAGTTCCGCCAGTGTCCCTGGATTTAAGAGCTGCTGAAGTGGCTGAGAGAATGACTGTGCAACAGGAGGAGTAGCTATAGTCGGAGCTGATGTGACCGGAATATGTGAAGGAGCGGGCTGGGCTGACGGTACGGCGGGCTTAGGAGCAAGCGCCGATACTTGATCACGGACGAGCTTCAATTGTTCTTGGGTGAGCTGCTGGCGTTGCATGATGCCCTGTAAATCGAGAAGCGCTTTTAATCGTTGTTGAACAGACGGGTCGAGAGGGTTGTTAGCGAATTCATTTCGAGCAGCAGCGATCAGCACTTCGACATCCCGATTCAAAGATGAGAGATCGACCTCTTGTGCTTGGAGCTGAGGCGTGGGAGTTGAACGGACAGGAAGGGGCTCGGTCTGCTATAGTTAGAAGCTATGCATATGAAGACAACATAGAATACTTACCGTCGGATACCCGTTGGATGCAGGCCGCTGGCCTTGCAGGGGGTTTGCATGCCGACTCGCCGCCATTTGGGGTGGTGTGGGAGTGTTCGGCCAGCCGGGAGGAGTCGCAACTCGGCCACGGTTGAAAACGTCCTGTTGGCCCCTGGCCTGTTGTTGCTGAAGGGCAGCGGTCCTCGCCTTGATCAAGGCGTTCTCGATGCTACGAGTGATATCGGGAGGAAAGACCGGCCTTGTGTCCAAAGACCCGGGAACGGATTCTTTCCAAGTCTTCAGCATCTCATCCAGCTTCCTGCGAGTTTGCGAGTCGACTAGCGTGTAGGCGTTCATGAAGGTCTGATACATGTTTCGCCCGAGGAATAGAGTGTAGGGAGTGCCTACATTCTTCACAATCGAGTCGACTACATACAACGCAGGTAGCTTCTGAGCCGGTGGTGTCTACAAAGTAAGATTAGAACTTGTCCAGCCCGTCAAACTACAGCCGAGGGCAAACGCAGAGGGAGTCTAAGAGACTGTCACCTACTGTTCGGATATGATTCTCCAGGACGCGGGAGATGGCCATCGCATGTTCGGTGTTCTCCTTTGCGATGACGGTCAAATTGCTGATCTGAAACCTATCATTGGTGGTTAGGTCTTCCAAGGAGTTCTTGTAGTCCTCGGCGACTTCATCAGAGGCCAGTGCGGCTGACATGACGGATACAGGAGTGAGTAGTCGGAATGGAAATGAGGGATAAGGACAATGAAAGTCAGGGCAATATCTCTTCGAGACTGGTTCCAATCTTTTCTTTTGCTCTGTTCTTTTCCCCTGAGACACTCGTCTTTTCTCTTTTTCCTTTCTTCTTCTGCTCTCTTTTTTGTCCTGCAAATGCAGTTTCCTCTGATTCTCCCTCGCCTAAGTGGAGATATGGTTCTATTCTCACGCCCTTTGCCTTGCTGGAAACAGAGTTGGAGAAGTTCCAAACTTGTAAATGGTTGCTAGCTATCTTGGTCCAACCTGAGAAAAACAACTAGACCACGGACGTAGACGCCAATCCTGCACAGGTAT
The DNA here is from genome assembly GCF_003369625.1 of Aspergillus mulundensis. NCBI lineage: Eukaryota > Fungi > Ascomycota > Eurotiomycetes > Eurotiales > Aspergillaceae > Aspergillus > Aspergillus mulundensis. The sequence continues at coordinate 1,650,473 of NW_020797898.1, read as the reverse complement.
ACCCGAATGAAGACCACGAAATCCACCCCTGAAGTGTTAGGTTACCGCAAGAGATGTTCCCCCTTTCAATACCCACAACTAGCGAAGAAGGCCCAATGGTGTGAGGAACGCCGCAGGGAAGATATGCCGCTTGGGGAGGATGGTGACTACGACGCGAGCTCCTGATAAGCGCAAATCGAACAGGAGAAGGAGAAGAGCCGAAGGTAAAGGGTAACAGCAAAAAACGTAGGTCAAGATGAGGAGATAGATGAATAAGGAGGAACGACCAGGACAGAGGTTGAATGGACCCCGGCCAAAGACTCGGAAAGAGAAAGACGGAGCGTGACCGCTGCTGAGTCAGCCTGTCATGCCGTCATGCCATTAGGTGACTAGGTCCGGCTTGGTCTTTCTGTCTTTCCCATCTGTGAATACCCTAGATCGAGAATATATCTACAGACTCACAGATCTCCTGTCATCGTCTAATCGTTTACTGTCGCAAACTGCATATCAACATGAAGCTCGTTTCCACAGCTATCGTCGCCTGCCTGCTTCCGCTTGCTCTTGCCAAGTCGTTCCTTGTCACTTATCCAAAGGATACCCCAAACGCTGTGATTGATAGCGCGAAAGCCTCTGTTAGGAAGGCTGTAGGTGCTATGTCTCCGCTATGGATTCAGTTCTAACCAGATGCAGGGTGGAGTCATCACTCATGAGTACTCCCGTATGTGTGGCCCTAATCCTTTGTGCTCAACACTTAGCTGACGTGTTTGTAGTGGTTATTAAGTATGCATTTAGTTTCTTGAATGTTGGGCGTAATTGAATGACCGAGCATGCTATTGACAACTACAGGGGATTCGCCGCAACCGGACCGGAAGAAGCTGTCCAACAGATCTCGACACAGTCGACTGTTTTCAAGCCCACCATTGAAGAGGACCAGACTGTTTCGATTTCATAAGACGATGAAAGCGACGTCTCAGTCCTTTAAGCATCTTACCGTGGCTCTGTGAGAACTCGAACGGTCCGGAGTTTCAGGTGCATTGTTATGGATAATGAACAGGCGCTTAATGGTTTGGTAAATTACGGATTCTGTTGTCTGCGTTGGCTTTATATATACCATGAACTGTAACGGTCTTTATTATTGCGGCGTTTCAAACAGCGGAGTATTGTTGGACGAGCCTTGGTAGATGGTCTCTCTTTGTAGTCCTGTAGAAAACATGCAACATATAAGGTCTTAGATCCCCGATTTGGTAATATCTCTTGATATTCTGTGTTGTTAATTTATTGATTGGTAAACCGGACATACTCGTTCAAAATCCCGACCCGCTGACCCTAGAACTAAACTGCCGGGCCTAATCTACGGAGTAAATCGCGAAAGTCACCTCACGCGTCAATTCAACCAAACAATTCGAACGATCGTGATCGGTTCTCCCCCGCGTTAAGGGGCGAAATCAGTTCAGCGCTACGCCCCGAACATTCCTTATCGACTGCCTTACCCTCCCTCGCCGCCCCCGCGCCCGCTCAAGATGGAGTCGGAGCGCACCGTCAGTCATTCCGAGGCCTTGTTGGCATGGGTCAACAGCTTTGATCTCGTGGGTGAGCCAAAGCAGATAGCCGAATTATCAGATGGAAGGTTAATCTGGGATATCCTACACGACATTGACCCCGAGCGCTTCCCCGACGTGACGGACCCCAAGAAATCCAACCTCGAGAACTTGATCACAATACACGGTCGATTGCAATATAACATTCTAGATCTACGAAAATCAGAGGGCTGGCCCCGAGGACTGGATCCAGAGCCAAACCTGATTGAGTTCGCCGAGAACAACTCGGCAAGGGACGCGGAGAAGCTGCTCAAGCTTGTTTTCTTTGCCGCTACGATCACTGCCAAGGGGAACACCGCGAGCTACGAGACATATGGCGATGCGATTCAGAAACTTGACAGCTCGACTCAAGAGAGTCTCCAGGACTTCCTTGAGAATGTGGAGGAGGGCCAGTACGAGCTAGACGATTTGGCGCGGGAATCGCGGGAGTCCCAGCTGGTCAAGACCATCGAAGAACTCAAGCAGGAGAATAGCGTGCTCCGGGAGAAATATTTTGCGAAAGAACAGCGTCTGATGGAGCTAGAATATGCGGAGGAGAACTACAAGTCCGAAGTGGAGTTCCTGAAAGAGCGCATCGACGTTTTGAAATCCGGCAAAGGCGAGTTTGGTTTCAGCAAACGAGACCTCGACCAGAAGACCGAGGAGATTGCGGCCCTTGAGGAGCAGCTGTTTATAGCTTCCGAACAAAATAGCCAGCTCTCGAGCAGGATCGATGAACTCCTCCGCGAAGCCAAGGACTACCAAGCTGTGCGGGATAAGCTTGACATTGAGAAGAACAACTACGTAAATGCAAATCGCAACGCGAAATTTGCGGCCGAGCAGAAGTCAAAGGAGATTGAGATGCTGCAGTCTAGGAACCAGAATCTCGAGTCTGAGAAGAAGGAGCTCAAGAAGCAGGTTATGGAATACGATGTGCAAGCACAGAAACTCAACGACCAATTAAGAGAGTGCAACAATGCGCTTGCACGGTCTGAGAGAGAAAATCGCGAGCTCTCCCTTACTAAAGGCAACGTTGACCTGGACAATGAAGAGCTCCGAAGACGGGTGGAAGGTGCTGAAAAGGAAATTCATGAACTGAAAGGGCGAATCGGCGAGCTGGAAGGAATCGACGACGAGTATTCCGGTACTCCTCGTAGCCGGACCCCGACCACAGGAATGTTGACTCCAGGCATCCAGGGGAACCTACAAAAGGATCTGGAAGCCGCTGGCTTTGAGGAATCCACGTTGTCCATTGGCGAAGAAGAACATGCGGACGATGCTGAAGAAGGCCCCAAGGAAGAACCGGATAAGGGAATTGACGAGCAGCAGCTGGCGAAGCAGCTGGCGATACAGGAAGAAGACAAGGCTAAGCTTCTCCAGGAGATGCTCAAACCGCTCGAGGAGGCGAAGGAACAGCTCGCACAGTTTATTTCGGCGCAGACTGGTGGAGGCTCCGAGGCTATCCAGCAGTCCCTTGAAGAGCTCACAAAGCAGATTTCGGAGTTGATCGAGAAGGACCATGAAAGGTTAGCTCAACGTGCACAGGTTAGTGACCAATTGAGATCCCTTCTGCCTTTGGAATGCACACGCCGGTCGGCAAGTGAGCTCTCGCCTGAGCTGGACGAGGACTGCAGTGATGAACAGAGTTTGGGCGGGAGGGAGACTCCATCTTCCACCGTATCTCCTGCTTCTGATTCTGAGCATGCCTCGTCGGAGTCAGATTCCGACACCGATAGCGGCGATGATAATGGCATACGAACTTCTGCACCCTCCCGATCCACTCGTACTCAACGTTTTTTCCTGGAAGTCATTATGGACAACTCATGCTTAAACCTGAAACTTGCCTCATCAGCGCTGAAAATAAAAATAGCCAAGAAAGGCAAGAACATCGCTAATGTCGTCGTCACATAGTACATCCATCAACAAAACGAACAAATCAAAGTACTGCGAGAACGCATTAGCGAGCTCGAGACAGCAGCTGAAGAAGCCGACGCTACCGAGGGCGAAGAAGACACTGTCAGCAAAGAGCGCGAGGTAAGCGGTCTGTCCTTCGTTCTGATTATCATCTCGCCGCAACATGTCTTTCCATCAATACGTTTGCTGGAACTTACCAAAGATCAACGCCTACCCCAAACGTGCTTTGCTAACGAGCACGACTTCGCAGCGCGAACTACAAAAACAACTGGATGCTTTGACCCGGGAACTCGCCCTCATGAGCTCATCTTGGTACGAACTTCAAAGCAAGCTACATAGCACTAACAACGTCCCTACCTCGCGGTATCGCCATGGCTCTGCCGGCATGGTAGATGCTCAGAAGGGCTGGCTTGCGAGGCAGAGAAGTGCCGTCGCTGGTCGATGATGCTTTCACATATTTAGATACCTTGTCTCTGTGTAAATACATACCCTGTGTCTTACGCATTGCCATCCTGTCACTTATCTTAGCGGCGGCAATTGTTTGTTATCGGTGCATAGACCGTCTATGAAGGATATAATATAGTGTTAATAGAATACACAGATTCCCAATCTCAATTACTTATTGTAACCATGTCTCCTGGAGACTAATGCACTCTGAATTCACCAGTCGCGGATGAAGAAGGCCGGCTTTAGGACCTGTCCGAAACAAGCGATTACAAGTTATCAGCCCAGTAGTCCCTAGAGATACATGCCCTCTAGTCTCAAATCCCTCATGGCCACGAGGATCCTCTTCGTTGCCTTGCACTGGCCTGTCTCACAAGCTATCCTTCTCGTCCAGACAATGATATAAAACTCCGGTACAACGAACGTCTAAGCCCCGGAGACAGACAGGTCACAGATGGTTTTCGGTGAATGGAGTCATCCTCGGTCATGCTGTTGATGCTCCTGCTCTGTAGCCCTTTGGTCTACTCGGTTGCTTTCGGGGAGAATATTAGAGCTTCCTTTTAGGGTTTCGGTGCCTATGCCGTGCTGCAGACAGAAGTCCTGCAAGGAATTAGTCTATCATACAGCCGGTGAACGAGAAGACACGAAAAGATCTCGAATAGGGACCTGGAAGAAGAGCGGCTGTTGTACCCGGCAGGGTATGTCTCCTGGGGCGAGGGTAGGATTCTGATCTTGTGCATGGTCATGGGGCAGTAACTTGGTAGTCACCCAGCACTTTAGATGTTGTCATGTATACTTTGCGTTGATACTTCAAGATCTGTCTCCATTACCCCAGAACTGAGCCCCAACATGACATCATTGGGGCACAGTCGTCGGGGACTTGGGGTATGTCCATCCATGGCTGGAGTATAAGTAGAAGACACCGCAAGCGCCGGATCAAACTGTATCCCGCTTGCTCCTAAAGCCTACATATACTATACCTACATCTCCCCACATTACCCTATCAAAATGACCACCCTCAAGCCCCTAACCCTCCACGCACACGCCACAGGCCCAAATCCCTTCAAGGTAGCCATCCTCCTCGAAGCCCTCAACCTCCCGTACACAGTCAAACTCTGGACCTTCGGCGACGACTCCAGCGGTGTCAAGGGCGCCAGATTCCTCGCCATAAACCCCAACGGCCGTGTCCCCGCGCTGGAAGACCCAAATACAAATATCACCAGCTGGGAGAGCATGGCCTGCTTGAACTACCTGCTGCGCGTTTACGACACCTCGCACAGATTCAGCGCCGACCCTAGTGCAGGGCAGCAAGGGCTCATCGAGATTGACCAGTGGGTTAGCTTCCTTGTTAGCACGCTGGGGCCTATGCTGGGGCAGTGCAATTGGTTTCGGCACTATAATGCCGTTCAGAACGACGACGCGTACAAGAGATACAAGGCGCAGGCATATCGGTGCTTTGGGGTGCTCGAGGGACAATTGAAAAGCCATGCGGGGAAGTGGATTGTCAAGGGGGAGGGGCCCAGTGTTGTTGATTTCCACTTTGAGCCATGGATGAGGCAGTACGAGTTTGCGGGGCTTTCGCTGGACGAGTACCCGAGTGTCAAAGCGTGGCTGAAAAGGGTACAGGCGCTGCCGGAGCTGGTGAGGGCTTATGAGAAGGTGAAGGCTGGCGAGGATATGTAGATACATGTTGCATAGAGTATACAATGATAATGTGACCCAAAAATGTATAGTTATCATGATAGGAAGTATCAAAGATCAAGGAATATGAATAGGATATAGTACCAGCAAGTATACTCAGCTCAGTGTACCTTTGCACCATGCTTTTCCACAAGCCTCCAATATTTTTGTGCAGTGCATTGCCTGAAAGGTTTCCCAACATAAACCATCGCTATGCAGGCAGCCCACAAAAGCTCTCCTATCAATGCAATCAGAACAAAGGCATAGCGGGCGCTCAGATTGTCGACCATGGGCACAGCAGCGTAACCAAAAGCAAAGCCTACCTGAGTTAGTGTCAAGTCTATTTTATTCTGTCCGGAAGGAAAAAGGAAACATACCCATCATGTTTCGAATGAGGACTACCGACACGAGGCCCTCGCCCGCCATCTCTCTGTAGCTGTCCAGTATGTAAGTATACGCCAGTGCGGACCCCAAAGGAAAAGTCATAGCTATTAGGGCTAGACCAATAACGACTCCAGACCAGTGGATCCCGTACGACGCCCCGACACCGTATAAAAGACAGCCAGCCGGGTGTACGACCAGGGCAACCAGGCAGATCCAGAGTCGTTGTTCCGGCTCCATAACGCCCCCGTTACGGCGTGCCAGGTGGATAGCGGTGAAATCGGACATCCAGCCGGAGACACAGCAGCCGAGTGTGACGCCGACGAAGCAGGCGAGGTAGGTCAGTCCTATGGTGTTGGTGCTGAAGTTGTAAGGTGCATCGCCTAGGATTAGGGCCAAGGAGCCGATCACGACGTTATACCAGGCAAGAGTCCCACCAACTAGGAGGCCGCTGAAAAACATTGCAGGAAATGTGAAAAGCAGCTGAATTGGGAGGAAGAAGACTTTGAACGGGTTCGGCTGCTGAGGGTGTTGGTAGCCCCAGAGCTTGAGTTTCTGGAGATAGGTCCTGGTACTTCCGACCCGATCATTGTGTATGGAAACTTCGCGAGATGGTGGAGCAGTAGTACGGGTTTCCGACTCGCCAATCTTCTCCAGATCACCCGCAGCTGCACCCTTGAATGATTTGAGAGTATTGGCCATGGCCGCAGCCTCTAGAGCCTCGCCTGTGATGACTGAGCCGTGGTCGCGAAAGAACATGGTCTCCTCAAAGAAGAGGAAGGTCAAGAGAGTGACTGCGGCACCCACAATAGTCAGGATATACTGAATCCATTGCCATCCAAGAGCTTGGGCAACATAACCAGAAGCCACAGGTGAGAGAAAGGCACCGCAAAAGAGAGACCACGCATAGACACCCATGTAGAAGCCTCTGTCGTGGGTAAAGTAGGTATCGCCGATAACAATTTCAATCAAAGTTTCTTGCGGCGAAGCGGATATCCCTAGTAATATGCGGTTGGCGAAGTACTCCCCCCTCGACTGAACAAATGCGGTCCATATCGTCATGGCAGTGACGAAGATCATGCAGGCCACAAGGACAACACGACGACCGTATTTAAGCGCAAGACTCTGGGTAATCATAGTCCCCCATCCCATGAAGAGATAGAGAATGCCATTGCCTGTGCTCAAGTCTGCAACGGAAATACCAGTATGCTCTTCAATCAAGATGTAGGCAGGCGATAGCCCAGAAATCATGGCCCCGATGAAGAAGCACCACACCATAGCGCAAATGGTGTTGGTCATCTTCCTGGGCTTGCTCCATCGTAGAGGATCATCTGGGTGATTGGTAGGCTGCGGAACGAGGACGATTTCGCCCGTTCCTTGACCGTGCTTGACGTTAAGGATTCCTTGTGCATCGATCAACTGCACCGTTCCCGGAATGCGTGTTGGAGGCTCCATGAATAGTTCGATTGAGGCAACGGGATAATCGATGCTGGACACTAGAGCGAGATTCAAAATCAAGACGAAAAGTATTTCCGGCCATGGTCGCTTTACAAGACCCCTTCTTATACCTTTCACTTGCATCAGGCAACTGGTCGGTAGCTCGTGTATATTACCCCGAATCTACCCCAGAGATAAGTTGATAACCCTCCCTTATCTCAGTAGTATCGTTGGGGTACATATGCTCCACATTGCCTTAATTCCCCACAGATAAGAATACAAGTACTGTCGTCAACACCGGCTGGAGATTGATCCTGCCGATAAATGGTATAGGAGAACACACCTACGCTGGGGCTTGCCTCTTTTGAACCAGGAGCTCGCGATATTTTTCCAGACCCTGTCCAATTATGTTGATGAACGGCCATTGCGTGTTACTCTTGAAAAAATGAGCCCAGATTTCCAAGACTGCCAAAGACAGGAACGCCGGATCTAGGAAACTGACGGACGCCGCTGGTTCATCGTCGAAATCGATCACCGTATATGCCTCTTTGACAATGCATCGCACCCAGTGCAATATCCTGTCTTCGCTATCTGCGAGAATGTTAGCTCAGATATCGCATCGGACTATTGTCATGAGGTCGAGAAGCCTACCACTCGGCGGACTGGCGAGCATCGTACTCGCCAGCTTTGCGAGCCATTTGCTCAAAAGCACGGCGCATTCCAAACTGGCCAGCGAGTGTCTCACACTCCAGAAGAAGGCCTGGCTCCTGGCCACTCGCTCGACCCCCAACCTGACAGGAATTCCGATCATATGAGCCGCATACAACAGCGCCGCTATGACACCATCGCTACGCTCAATTTCAGGACTACACGCAATGGCGCGGGCAATACGCTGTGGATCGCGCGTCTCCAGCTGTCTATACGGCCCAAGGTGCAAGTAAATACGAACGTAGGCAGATGCAAGCAAGGCGCTGGATGTGAAAGGGATGGGGCCATTCTCGTTATTGGGGTCAAGAGTAGACTCAGGAGCTTGTTGCCAACCAGAAGTCCAGGAGCGAAGCCCGCGCCTGTATGTTATTAGCGGCGTATACAAGGTAATTAGGAGTGTCAAGATTTTACTCAAGCTTCTCCACTTCTTCCCTCGGTAAGGCTGCCGTGTTGCTCATAACCGGCAGACTCAGATCCCGTACGATGTGAATTCGTTGAAGCAGCCCATGGAGGAGAAGGTAGTTTCCGAATGGTGTCGGGATTGGATCCAAAGGGGCAGACTCATTTCTATTTTTCAACAGCAAGGAAAGGGCCTCCCTAAAGTATAACTGTGGCTTTTGGGCCTCCCTCCTCGCAGCATGCCATCGTTCCGCATTCGCAGCTTTCCACTCTTTAGTCGAACAAGGCAGTCGGAGGTTAACCTCATTGCTGCGGAGAGTGGGATAGACATTGTATGCGATGCTATGAGTGTGAAGGAAAGAGAAGGCCGTAAGCCTAGATCGTCGGCTTGACTCCTGTTTGATCCATGCTCGCCAGCACCGTTCAAGGGAGGCTCCATCGTGTTCCTCATCCAATACCGTGGATGGTAAAGAGAAGTTATCATCTTCAAGCCCGACATCCCTAATAATATGTGTAAGAAGTCCCTGTAAAGCCAACGACTCCTGCACCATCGAGGCCTTGGGTTCCCACGTGGCAAACCCCATCAGTGTGATCAAGGCTCTTACAGTCTCATCCGACGGCATATATTGGGCACTGCTGCTGTTATCATTGCTCGGTGCCACTAAGTTGATTATTGATAATCTGGACCTGGTCGAAGGCCCATAGATATTTGCATCTCTCCCAAATCTTTCCATCAGTGCTGTTTTCCCTGCGAAAAACAGCTGTTCCGATACTTTTCTTTCAAAGCAGTATTGTGCGCCAACGGCAGCAATGCCGAGGATCAGCTCAGCCGAGTGATCCTGGATGCGCCATGTGGGCACATGGATGAAAGGCATATGGTTATGAAAGCCTTCAAAGAAGGAGGTGACATAGCGGGTGAGAGCATGTCTTGAGGGAAGGCGGAAGCCAGGGTCGAGTAGATGAGAGAGGTTCTCCAGAGTAGATTTAAGCTGGGACCGTTGATCCTCCGTTACTTTGAAGAGTCGTGTCTCAGGATCAACGGCACGAGGATCTGGAGGTTTTAGCGGACGCTACACGTTTTCGAGTGAGTACTTACAGTTCGTGTCTGGGACATGGTTCGATATCTTGTTCATGCTTGGAGCAGAGGGCAACCATGAACTGAACGGGGTCTGAGCTCTTGTTGATGTACCTTGTCGAGGGGACGCTGCTTCGTCTCTCCCTTCCTCTGGCCTTGGCTCAACGATGTCGCCATTTCTGCCATAGTCATTAAAAATTGGACTCCATTCAGAATACAGACCAACACTATCAAGGAAGCTGGTAAAACCCCTGAACTGCATATCAAAATCAATACCTAACGTGATCAGCAATTGGAAGATTGATCCACGAAAATTGGTAAGTTACCACCCTCAAGCATGGGCGAGGATAAGAGGTCAGGGTCGTACTGTCTCGCATCCACGATTTCATGCTGCTGGCTTTGATTCTCCACCATCGCCGTGCTGGGGAGGTGCGTCCATGGTTGGGTCCGCATATAGGGCTGAGGAACCATGCTGCTCCTAGATAAAGGCTCATCCGCAGCGCCGCCATGATTTCTCGGCGGTAGCCCTATACTCGTAACCGAAGGCTCAGCAATGTGACGAGTAGACCCAGTCTCAGTGGCTGGGCCATCCGCCAGCGAGGCGGCCTCGTCATGCTGGACTAGCCTCCGATGCCGCGCCAACAAATCCTGCCTCGAAAACGAAGATCCGCAATGACACACAAAGGGCTTCTCCTTAGTATCTAGTAGCCCGTGTTAGTCACTTGAATCTTGATTCTAAGCAGGAACTCACGAGTTCTCAAATGGCGTCGCAGATGCTCAGTGCGCTTGAATGCTCGGCCGCAGTGGGTGCACATACGGCGCTTCACTTCTCCATCATGACCTGCTTTATGCCGCTTGTTTGGAGGGATTTGGTTTGCCCCAAAAACAATGTCTTCGGACATGGTCACAACCCCGATTGCTAGTTGGAGATGAGTCGCAGTGCAAGGATGAGAAGGCGGGGGTTTAAGTTGGAGATTTGGAGACTCGGGGTGGGGTCGCTTGGGGCACCTTCCAATTGGAGTACATATATACCCGTGTCAGCTTATCTATCGAAACAAATTGATAACGAAGCACCTCTGAATAAGACATCTGGATGGATAAAGGAAGAACTAAGCTACTCTAGGAACAGTAACCTATGTAGATACATAAGACTAGCAGTCAGGTACTGGTAGCGAGCTTCAGATCCCTGCTTCAGGCATAAAAACACCAAATACTGCTTGCCTCGGACATCTTTCAGTTCTTTATTATTATCTACAGCAGTACCTGAAGCAGGGATCTGAAGCTTGCTACCAGTACCTGACTGGTAGTCTTATGTATCTACATAGGATACTGTCCCTAGAGTAGCTTAGTTCTTCCTTTATCCATCCAGATGTCTTATTCAGAGGTGCTTTCTTTTTGTCTAGCAGTATTATGTACAGTACATGTCATCGAGTACAGTAATGTAGTTTCATGAGCAAAAAATCAGCCATAAACAGTCCAAAAGATGGCGAGTAACTCCGAAGATGCGTCGCCTCGTGTGAAGATGATTAGATAGGGAGAGTATAATGTGAGGGTGTTATACTTTGACCGAATGCCGCGGCAAAGAATATATGCTTGTACACAACCCGAGCCGCTTCGAGATTAGCTGACTCGGCAACAGTGGCAGTCGTAGAGCGGTGGAAGTAGAGGCGTTAAGTTATCCAGACATAGAAAAAGAGGAGAAAAACCAGGGCGAAGAAGCCAACCCAGACCTTCCACCCGACACCCGTGCGCTCCGCCATGCGTAGCATGCGATTCATGTTGCCCCGGATGCGGGTTCTCGTATTCTCGAAGGAGTCGTTCAAGTCTGAGATGTGTGTTGTGTCACGAATTTCATCTCCAATTGCGATCGTGAGCTGATCCGAATGTCAGTACGAGCCGAATGAGATATCACAGCTGATAAACTCACATCTTTGAGCATCTTAACTTTGGCCGTGATACCCTCAACTTCTTCTTCATTCTGAGATTCGAGGTGCGAGAGGACGGCGTCCGAGTAATGACCCCTTAGTGGTTGAATCGTCAGCTTTGTTTCGATTTATAAGGAATTCTTTATATGCAATGGCTTGATGTCTGTGCTGGGAAACGCACTTTGAATTCGGTGTCGCGCTTTTATAGCCCGCGTGGCCATTCCCATTCAGCGACCTGTCGGCGCTTGAATACCCTCCATATCCGTATCCACTGACATTACCCGGGGACCTGCTCGCGGGTCTAGAATCGCCATTGTAGGAGTCAAAGAGGGAGGAGGATGCGCGAGGGTCGCGTCTATGGAGGTCGGAGCGCGAAAACCTGATAGGTTGTTAAACTGACTGTGGAAGTATAAATAAGAGACGTAGAACGGGGAGAGTAGCTGTACCTTGAAGCCATAGTGGAGGTATGCAATGCGGAGAAAGAAGATTAGAAGCTAAACAGCGGTGTTTATGGGGGTGGTGACGACCGTTTCGGCTTAGCGAGTACACATGATTAAAGGGAAATATCAGATTTTGGTTTCAAAATGGCGTAATCAGCCTATGAATAGCTATTGTAAGCTTTGTGGTCAATTTGCGGGGAGTAAACTGCTGGATCAAGAACACGGTGGCTGCCATTCGGGTCTCTGCGCAGTGCCCGACGGCCAGCACGTGAGAGGCGCCGGCAGCAATGTACGAACAGACAGGCAAGACTACAAAGCCCAAAGGTATCAATTGTTCATCAGTATGCAATTATTCATCATCATCTGATCTCGTGAGCGAGCGCGAAAATAGACCTGAAATATGGAGTAAACGACAAAGCCCCCAATAACCCTGCGCCTTTTGTATCCGATTATCGCCCCGTCCCAAGTCATTCATTGGTGTCGTTAGGTATTCGATCACTGCTTGTCGGCCGGCTGGAAGTCCTCATCATCATCCTCTTCCTCGTCCATCTCATCGTCGCCGATCTTATTCGCGGCCTCCTGGTAGTCTAGGGTCTTGCCGCGAGTGCGGCGTCCACCGCTAATGATGTTTTCGGTGGAGATGCGCTCGAGGTTGCTATCATCCTCATCATCCTCATCTGTAGTTGTTACCAATTAGTCGAAGCCTCTTGGAGACTTGTTTGAGAGGCTTACCTTCAGCCATCTAGATAAAGACGAAAGTTAGCAGCTGCACTCAAAAAAGCGGTTGGGAACACATACAGGCTCAGCATCACTCTCCTCGCTCTCCTCCTCCTCATCCATACTGACGTCCATGTCCTCGACAGCCTTGCCCTTGCCCTTGTCGAGCGCAGCGGCATCGGGAGCGTGAGCAGCAGGGTCATTGCCCGGGGAAGTAGCTTGGTTGTTGTCACCCATTGTTCGGTGTGGTTGTTTGGTGGCTGAGTAGGCTTTTAGGGTGGAAAGATGGTAGTCAAAAGAAGTGCAGTGAGTAGAGTAAAACAGTGGGAGCTCGAAGTTCAGAGGTGAGTTAAGTACTAAGTAGAAGGAAGCTCGAGACGAGATCTTAGCTCAGTAGTGTTATTGTAGCAAGGAGAATCGATCCTCGAGGCAATTGTCGCAATTGATTGGCTGCGAAAGGCGGCCGATCACTGCTCACGTGACCAACCAAGCCCTGTAATCATAACAAAAACATCCTACAGTGTACGAAAGACCTCAGCATAAGACAAGATCGGACAGTAAACTAGCGGTGCTTCTCGCCAGAGTATGTGAGTGATCAGATGTAATAAATAAAACCTTTGTATGTACGGGGAAGTCTGACACGCTCGGGCAGAAGAGTTGAAACCTGGTGCACCCATGTACAGCACTCGATGTACAGGAGGAGCCACAGGCGTAACTACGGGGGAGATACATACGTTTGATTGACCAAGGGACCTTGGCCACCAATCAGTGCAACGTGGACGAGACGCTGGCCTCAAGGACATGTTTTGACTTCTGCCAGCAGAAGAGCGAGGGACACTGGCCATGATTATGCAAGTGATACAATGCCCCAGCCACCAATAAATGATGAAAGAGGTGACAGTACATCCACCCTCTGTCTGCCTATCACCAAGGCCCGCTGTTTGATAGTTATCTTACACTGTAGTCTAGCATGGTCCAATGCTATAAAAGTATTATATGACCATGTCTCGAATTTGGAAAGAGTAGACTATGTCTAAGACCTATCGAAGTTATAGCCTCTAAACCAGGTCCATATCATGATAATTACTCCCTCATGTGATGTGGTATTGACATGGTCTACTGTACAGGTAGCAAACTCGGTCTTATGAAGGGACATGATCTAGAGTTTCGAGGACTGGACAGGTAGCAATTCTACTACATGCAGGCCAGAGGTGTACGGAATGAGTTCTCCCGTGGGCTGGCAGTGGGCCATGCTGGAGAGTTACTGGGGTGACAAAGAAAAGAGTCAGAGTCAGAGTCAGACAGATGTTTCGACCACGGCCGAAGGCGAAAACGCGCCACGGCCACAACAAAGAGAAAAATCCTGGGAATGCCTCCTTACGTCATCCTGGGCCGTGCCCGAGCCCCGCCACAATGGATTGGGCCCAGCCTACGGAGTAAGCCTGAGGTTCTTTTTCCAGAACCCGCCAAAAGGCGTCATCGATGTGCCCCTCGATCATGAGGTCTCCGGGTGCTGGAGGCATAGCCTGGAGCATTCATGAAGGAACCGGCCACGTTCGAGTAGTATCCATAGACCCTGGGCGTTTCAAGGCACAATAAAGAAGATCCCACTCGTAGGGTCCAGAACTTGGTTGAATAGGGCGCTGGAACCGTAGAATGGCGTCGAACCTGATGGATGCCCATCGAAGCCGTCGCTTGCTAGAATGTTCGCTGGAGCAGAGAACACACCGCCCACCAGTATATCAATCTTGCTGCTCGCACAATTTTCTCCCCCAGTTTCAAAAATCATATCCTCTTTAATTCACACACGAAATTATCATCTCAGAGACATTCCTAACCCGTCTCTCCTCTCTCCCGCTTCTCCTGTACACCACTTTACGAATTCCTGACGAAACCCCTCTCACATACACACATACACCATGGCCCCCGCTGTTGGTATCGATCTTGGAACCACCTACTCCTGCGTGGGTGTTTTCCGTGATGACCGCATTGATATCATTGCCAACGACCAGGGAAACCGCACGACTCCCTCTTTCGTTGCTTTCACTGACACCGAGCGTCTCATCGGTGATGCTGCCAAGAACCAAGTTGCCATGAACCCTCACAACACCGTCTTCGATGCTAAGCGTCTGATCGGTCGCCGCTTTGCCGACCCCGAAGTTCAGGCGGACATGAAGCACTTTCCTTTCAAGGTATGTTGAACATTGCGCATCGTGTTACTGTATCTGGGAAGCGAACACTAATGCAATCTCCAGGTCGTTGATAAAACTGGAAAACCCGTTGTCGAGGTGGAGTTCAAGGGCGAGACGAAGCAGTTCACCCCCGAGGAGATTTCTGCTATGATCCTCACGAAGATGCGCGAAACCGCCGAGGCATTCTTGGGAGATGGAGTGAACAATGCGTCAGACTTCCCTGATCTAAACTCACGCTTGAAGTCGAGTGCTAATGTGGCTGTAGTGTTGTCACCGTCCCTGCCTACTTCAACGACTCCCAGCGCCAGGCCACCAAGGATGCCGGTCTGATTGCCGGTCTCAACGTTCTCCGTATCATCAAGTGAGTCATTATGCTTTCCGAAACTGCGTTGACGCCGCTGACACATGGTAGCGAACCCACCGCCGCCGCCATCGCTTACGGTCTCGACAAGAAGGTCGAGGGTGAACGCAACGTCCTCATCTTCGATCTTGGTGGTGGTACCTTCGATGTCTCTCTTTTGACCATCGAGGAAGGCATTTTTGAGGTCAAGGCAACCGCAGGAGACACCCACCTTGGTGGTGAGGACTTCGACAACCGGTAAGCATATACCCCGTGAAACCAGCCATCGTCCGACATTCTAACTGTCTTCTAGTCTTGTGAACCACTTTGTATCTGAGTTCAAGAGGAAACATAGAAAAGTATGCATTCCCCTGTCCTGGTCATTTTCTCCTGATCATTTTCTGCATGGTGGAGTGAGGTGTTTCGACCACGGCCGATGCGGATTAGCCCTAACTCTCTGGTGGACCGTGGCTGCGCGCCTTCCTTTTTCAACACACTTCATGCGGCTCTAAACACACTTCATGCGGTTCCGTGCTAACTATAAACCTCAATAGGACCTCTCCACAAACGCCCGTGCCCTCCGTCGTCTTCGCACTGCTTGCGAGCGTGCTAAGCGCACTTTGTCCAGTGCCGCTCAGACCTCCATTGAGATTGACTCTCTCTTCGAGGGTGTTGACTTCTACACCTCCATCACCCGTGCCCGTTTCGAGGAGCTCTGCCAGGATCTTTTCCGTGGAACCATGGAGCCCGTTGAGCGTGTCCTCCGTGACGCCAAGATCGACAAGTCCTCTGTTCACGAGATCGTCCTTGTCGGTGGCTCCACCCGTATCCCCAAGATCCAGAAGCTCGTCTCCGACTACTTCAACAAGGAGGCCAACAAGTCGATCAACCCCGATGAGGCAGTGGCGTACGGCGCGGCTGTCCAAGCAGCTATCCTCTCTGGTGACACTTCCTCCAAGTCCACTAACGAGATCCTCCTGCTCGACGTCGCCCCTCTGTCCGTCGGTATCGAGACCGCTGGCGGTGTCATGACCGCCCTTGTCAAGCGCAACACCACTATCCCCACCAAGAAGTCCGAGACCTTCTCTACCTACTCCGACAACCAGCCCGGTGTCCTGATCCAGGTCTACGAGGGTGAGCGTGCTCGTACCAAGGACAACAACCTGCTCGGCAAGTTCGAGCTTACTGGCATCCCCCCTGCCCCTCGTGGTGTTCCTCAGATCGAGGTCACCTTCGACCTTGACGCCAACGGAATCATGAACGTCTCCGCTGTCGAGAAGGGTACCGGAAAGACCAACAAGATCACCATTACCAACGACAAGGGCCGTCTCTCCAAGGAGGACATTGAGCGCATGCTTGCTGATGCCGAGAAGTACAAGGCTGAGGATGAAGCCGAGGCCGCCCGTATCCAGGCCAAGAACGGTCTCGAGTCCTACGCCTACTCCCTCAAGAACACCATCTCCGAGGGTCAGCTCCAGATCTCCGAGGACGACAAGAAGAAGGTCAGCGAGAAGGTCGACGAGGTCATCAGCTGGCTCGACAACAACCAGACCGCCGAGAAGGACGAGTACGAGTCCCAGCAGAAGGAGCTTGAGGGTGTTGCCAACCCCATCATCTCCGCTGCCTACGCTGCCGCTGGCGGTGCTCCCGGTGGTGCTCCTGGCGCTGCCCCCGGCGGTGCTGCCCCTGGTGGCGCTGGTTTCCGCAACGACGGTGTCGTTGAGGAGAACGAGGAGCTCGACTAAATGCCTAACCAACGCACTTAGTTCCGCTTTCTTCTTTCCCGGCGTCCTAATACCTTGTCCTCTTTCTCACGTTTCTCTGTTGTCTTAATCATATGCGTTTTTTCCTACTTTTACGAAATCATGGGGTTTGCTTCGCAATTGTGCATGACTGCATAGATTTTAGTTTCGTCACTTAACGACTGCTGCGCAGATGGGAGCGAAAAGTTTCGTTACCAATGAATGAAATAAATTTCAATACTTTTCTTCCTTTGTAAACACCGTAGACTCGACTGAATATTAGACTACGGCAGTTCTCTTACTATACACAGTAGCCACTCGAATCATCGAAGGCATCACATCACCATTCAAACTTGACTAAATCATTACCATTACTTCGCGACAGCACTCGTCTTCGCAGCACCATCAAACTCCCCAGCCCACCACCTCTTCAGCCTCTCACTGCCAGTCCCAAACACAGTACCAAGCCCTACTTCCGCCTCGGGATGCTTCTCCTTCTCTTCACGCTTGATGCGGATCAGAGCGGCTGATGACCCAATTGCGGCGGCGAAGAGCGGGTCAACAGCCCTGTTTTCCTAGTTAGAGTTGTAAAGGAGGGTAATTTTTGCTGTGCATAGGAAACATAAAAGTATATTGTAGAGTCGAGAAAGGAGGGGGTCAGAAAGGACTTACTTGGATATCAGGTAGACGGGCATTGTATATGTTTTGGTTTGGTGTACAAGAAGCCGGAAGAGAAGAAACGAATGAAACGGACCAGGGTCGGATACGTCGGTTTAGCTTCCGGTTCTATGGGCTCAAGGCAGACGAGACAAGCAAATGAGGGTATTGCAGGAGTTTGTCGTTTTGGTAGTAGATTAGATCAAGCACTTTGGCAATGAAAGTAGTGGAATTTAGGTCGAGATACCCTCGTATCACGTGACTTTATGTATGAGCGACCATAGCCGGGGCAGCTTTCATGTTGCTATGCTCGGCATGATCAAGGTTTAGGCTCGAGAAGTCCTTGCTCGTGTTGATTTCGTTATTAAGAGGAGTTGATTTAATATCCTAACAGACCCGCCAACATGAAAAAATATCGTCTATCAATACAAGAAAAAGGCTCTATCATGTCATAGGACCGCACAGCCCGAAGAATCAAACAAGAAGAAACGTGCTATTAAACTCCATATATCATATATCGCTTTCCTTAACTCTTGAACGTCGGAAATAGGTCGCTTATACAATCTGGCCAAAGGCAGGAATCAACGTCTGAGCCAGCCAGAAGCTGAAAACGAGCTTAGGTCCGGTCATCAGCAGCTTGGGCGTCAGACCCTTGAAGAAAGAGGTGGGACCCTCGTGCTTCATCATGTTGGAGACAATGCGGAAGCCGGACTCGGGGTTCTCGAAGTTGCGGTTTTGGATACGAGTCTTGATCACGTCGAGAGGAGCGGAGACGATGAGAGAGGCGCTCGCACCGCAGACGGAAGCGACGAAATTCTGAGACCAGGTGGCCTTGTTGTAGTCCTGTAGGGCGTAGATGTATTCCTTGGCAAAAGCAGATCCACCGAAAAGCTGTCATCATTAGCTTGGGATTTTTTTTGCGAGAAGAAAAGAAAAGACGTACAGCGAAAGATCCGGGAGCGTTACGAGCCGCAGTCCAGCCAGCGCCACGGTAAAGTCCCATACCCTCATCGGAGATGATCTTGAAGAGGCCACGGCCACGGAAAGCCTCAGGGTTTGTCTGACGCTTGATCTTCAGCACGTCCAGGGGGAGCAGGACGATTTCACCAATGCCGATCACACTACCAGCCGTGGCGTGCATGATGGCCTTGCCGGTACCCTTTCCAAAGGCCTTATCAAAGTCACCGCCGTAGTTCTTGGCCAGGTAGTCGCGAGCGAACGGCTGACCACCGTACTTGTAGATACGCTGGAGAACCTGCGCCGTTTGTGAGTCAAGAGGATTCGGAACCACCTTTGGGTTCTACCAACCTTGTAACCAGCGGCATAACCAAGACCAGGGAAGAGAGACGTGAACTTGCGGCCCGCGGGGGCATTGGCGTATTCCTTGAAGACGACTTTGTTGAATTCACTGGCAGATGTGATCTGATACACAATCGCGTCAGTCGATTGAACACCCATCATTGATGCGGCATTGCGGGCTTACCCGAGTCTGGTTGCTCATCAAACGCTTCGTCGTGGTATCAATCTTGTACTGGTCAGTTCATTGAAAAACGGCACATGTGCCAACAGGGAGAGTAATCGTACGGGGTGGAAAACGAGGAGTTCGGCAATACCAGCGGATCCTGATGCTTGTCAGTCGCTTTCACAATACAGGCTATTCAATTGAGACAGAGGAAACGTACCTGAGCCAAGAAGACGAGCAGTACCTGATTCCTTCTTGACATCGTTGGATGCGGAACCGTGAGCAGCTGCGGGAGACATTCTGATTTTGCTGTTTTTTCAAAGTCGTATGACCAACTTTTTCCTTTTGACAGAAAGAGGAGAAGAAAGGATTAATACTAGGAGTAAAACGACACCCAAGAAGAGAATAGTCCAAAGATAAGGACAGTGAAAACAAAAATTCGTGGTCAACGAAGGAAAAAGCGCAAGCACAGAAAAGAGAAGAAGAGCGAGATCGCAGTCCCCGGCGGCACTTTTTCTGCGCCGAATCGGAAAGCTTTGGAGGTCTGCGGCGCTAGTCCCTTTCGGTCAACCGGGGGCCTCGGCCCCCGGGGAAGCCGCAGCCTCAAGAGAATCGGGTATGCTATACCAGTGTACAAGTGATATTGATATTAAGCCGAGGCTTTGAAAGGGTCGGGATCTCGGATTCTAATCACGTATGGAATGAAGTGTTTCAAAAGCGAGTCCATTCTAGTATGACCTTCAAGCCTTGCTGATCAAGATAGGATTACAGCATGATTCCAGATAGAGCGAAAATGATTGCATCAAACGTTATGCCATTTGGTCATCGCAACACTAAAAGAAAATTCCCAAAAAAGACCATAAAGAATTCAGAACTCCTGAAGTAACGCCTGCCTACACAAATTCTAGCTGCCTCATCCAAGAGCCGATCGAGCTTGTAATCCGAACCGAAGCATGATCTTGCGATACGAGGGGTCTTGACTGTGTGGACGATTGTGCGAGATAGTACAATGGTGGTCCAGGCTTAACAGGCGCCGAATGTGTTCTCTCCGGAGTATCTATCAAACGGTTAGCCGCTGCAATATAATATGTATTCGGCGCCAGGTATGACATACGTGATGTAAAGGAACCCGTCTTCATCCTTGTGCTCTTCGTAGATGCTGCTCATTAGAGCGGCCGTGGGTGGTAGGACCTCATCGACAAAGATGAAGATGGCCTTTTCGGGAGACAGCTTGATGCGCTTGCGGATGACGTAGACGAACTGGCCGACAGTGAGGTCTGCTGGCACCAAGTACTTCTTCTTGTCGATGGTCGCAATATCTGACTTCTCAACCTTCTCGCAGATTACCTATGGGGAAGGGCGAGTTAGCATCTTGAACAAGCGGTGAGCAGGACTATCGAGTTCCTCATGGACAATAATCGCAAGGAACCCTTCGTCCAGCGTCAATAAAGTGAGGACGTACCGGGATGCGGTCGGCATATTTCGCTCGAATACGCTCGGCTTCAGCCTTGCGCTTCTCGAAGGGGTGCTCGTCCTTGAATTTGGAACGCATGGTGGCTAGATAAGAACTGGTATGGATAGAAAATCGAGTTAACTGGTGAAGCGGGAGGTAAACAGCGAAAGCGAAGTAGTAAGATAAGAAATAGCAGTGGCAGCTATGAGTTTGATGGAGTTAGGAAGATGGAGAGAAGGATGGATGGATGGATGAACTGAGGGAGATGTAGTAGGCGACAAGGAGCCCCGCGTCATGTTACTCATGTTACTAAGAACTGATAAGGCGGCTTCACTGGCAGGAGGCGGTGAAGCCCCACACGTGAGTCATGGTCATGTGCCGCTTAAGGTCAGATGAAGGCATTGTTTAAGTCACTTGCTTGCTTGTTAATGAGTTTCAAGGTACTCATGGATTCACGCGCATACAATCAACTGCCTCAGTGGCCAGGGTCGGCTGATGTTGAGATTGCGGACTGGTCCACTTGCAGTTCCGCTACGGCTTGAGCCTCCACTTGATCCGCGGCTAGAGGAGCTGTTCCAGACTGTCCCGAAGTAAGAGAAGTTGTGCCTTGCAGCGTCCCCGTAGTGATAAAAGATGGTCAGGTACACGTTGTTATCTCTCAGATCTGACTCATTTTTAGCCCGATTCTCCAAGTCATACACACTTCTTCAGAACGCTGCTCGCAGCATCTGTCTGCAAACTATGCAAACGTGTCACGTGCAATCCCCACAATGAGCTCCGAGTGGTCCCATTTGGCTTTCGGCAGCTTCAACGGGTTTGAATATCACACGGTTCCGGCTGCAAGCTTCCTTTTTACAAGCACGGCCTGGTGGCGCCATTACTGTCGGAGGTATACTTACGAGGATCATCTGATAATTGGCGCGCCAGTCAATTGGCCTTATATTCAGCAAAATGGGTCTACCCCGACTATATATGCCTCTGCGCAGGTCGCTTTCCCAGATCCCTCCAACCTGTCGCAAACCGAACAGCACTCCAACAGCCTTCCGCAGATTCTACTCAGAGAGACCCCAACCAGAGAAGGAAGCGCAACCACCGAATTCGGGCAAAACATCAAAGTCAGCTCCTGAGAAACCGGAGAATAAGAAAGAGAAGAAGGGTGACTTCACCGTGAAGTTCCCCCGCGCGCGGCTCATAATCGGCATTCCATTTCTTTCCTTCCTTGTATATGATATGGTAATGCTCCGAACCCATCCGTGCTGCTTAGATCTCGCTAATTGTTGAGGTAGATGACAAACGAAGTCACCGAATTCGACTCTCCGTCGATTGTGGAGATTGACGAGAACCTGAAGAAAAAAGCCGCTGTCAGCGAGACCTCGCCAATGCGGTTGCGCATGGAGAAGTTGATCAAGGACCACCAACAGAAGATCGTCGAGGAACTTAGCCGGATAGACGGAAAGCAATTCAAAGCAGATACCTGGACTCGACCAAATGGAGGAGGCGGAATTTCATGCGTTCTCCAAGACGGCAACGTCTTTGAAAAAGCTGGTGTCAATGTATCCATCGTTTACGGCGAACTACCCCGCCCGGCGATTGAGAAGATGCGGGCAGACCACAAGTCTTTCGTCGGTGCCGACGTGGACTCCCTGAGCTTCTTCGCCGCCGGTCTGTCTCTCGTCCTACACCCCCACAACCCTATGGCGCCAACGGTTCATCTGAACTACCGCTACTTCGAGACGTCAGACCCCAAGGATCCTATCAATGGCGACAAGAACTGGTGGTTCGGCGGTGGCACAGATCTCACCCCCTCTTACCTCTTCCCCGAGGACGCCCAGCACTTCCACCAAACCATCAAAGAGGCCTGCGATCGCCACGACGCAACTTACTACCCTAAGTTCAAGGCTTGGTGCGACAAGTACTTCTACCTTCCACACCGCCGCGAATGCCGCGGCGTCGGCGGCATCTTCTTCGATGACTTAGACGCCAACTTTCTCGAAAGCTCCTCCCACTCCTCACAAAACCCACAAGAGACCCTCTTCTCCTTCGTCTCCGACGGCCTCGCCTCTTTCCTCCCTTCCTACGTCCCCATAATCGAGCGCCGCAAGAACATGCCCTTCACCCCACAACAGAAAGAATGGCAACAACTTCGTCGCGGCCGCTACGTCGAATTTAACCTCGTTTATGACCGTGGCACGAGCTTCGGCTTGAGGACACCTAGTGCCCGTGTTGAGAGTATCCTGATGAGTCTTCCCCGTACCGCGTCATGGGCCTACATGGATCCCGTGTCTGGTACCCGGACGGAGAATATGGATGATGAGGAGGCGCTAGGCGAGGATAAGGCGCATGAAAAAGAGATGATGGATGTGCTGAGGCATCCCAGGCAGTGGGTTTAGTGTATGACCAGGCCATGAAAATCTATGTATCATATTTTTGAATGTATATTACTTGTACTATGTGGTCCAATTGTCCATGACATCTTGTTGGTTCGTGAGGCATTTATAGAGTATATCCGCGGAGCTAGTCCAACGGCTCGTTCTTATGACGTTGCAAGGAGACCTTGTCGGATTGAAAATACGGGCATGCTCTTCGCATGGGTTTACTCAGCTTCCAAGTTTACAGATTACTTGCAGACCTGATCGAGGCGGATAGACTTATTGGCATTGGGTATTATAAATGAAAAAGTTGATAATCATCAAAACGACACTCCGAATGCTAAAGATGGAAGACAATGTTGGAAACCCTAGAACAACACCTAGCTCAGACTTTATAATGCATAAACTCCAACCGTATGCATGCACCTACCATCAGACAACCCTCCCGGCTAAGCCAAACGCCTACTCCGTATACCCGTTCATAATAGTGGCAGATGGAAGAGGAAAATGCGAGTGTCCAGTTTGAATAGAGTGAGCGAGCGGAATGACTGGTAAAGCGGAGGAACTGCAGGCCGATTCTAGAACTCAAGACTATCCCTCGGCATTCCGCTCCGCCCTCTCCGTCTTGGAAACCGCCCAAAGATGCTGTCATTCCCGGAGCTGCGCCGACTAGTCTGGCTCGCCAGCGAAGCGCGGAGATCCCGTCCACGGTCCCGATCCCGATCTCGGTAGTGTTCCTGGTCGAATTCGTCGACCAACATGCTCGTGTTCAGGCTACTCGTATCGAAGACGTCGCCACCTCCGCTCCAGCGCTGGAGAAAGCGGCGCTGCGCCTCTGTTTCTCGAGGACGCGCTGGTGCTTGTGGTAGCGGTGGGCCACGAGCGCTGCTAGCTGTGCTGGTACGGAACGGGTGCTGCGCAAAACTAACTTCATCTTCTTCATCGTCGAATTCGGCGTCCGTATCTGTGTGCTGCCACTCATCTTCGCCTGCGTCTGCTTCGGGGATGTCGTCGTCCAAGTCGCGCTCTTCCTGCTCTTCATCCTCGAGCTCGCTCATTTCATCGACACCTTCGTCGGCGCTCGGAATCTCGCCATCGAGGTCAGGTTGGTTATCAAAATCTTCCTCATCGTCGTCATCATAATCGGCAAATGCTTCGGGAACTTCATCATCCAAGTCGCGCTCCATGTAACTCTCTTCATCCAAACCTTCGTCCTCTTCCAGCCCTTCCTCCCCATCCTCCACAAGGCCTTCCTCTTCTTCACCCTCCTCATTCCCGTCCGCGTCCGGAATATCCGCATCCAAGTCCCTCTCCATCCCCGTCTCATCCTCCTCATCCATCCCTTCCTCACCCTCCTCACCTGCCGCAGCGGCGGCGGCAGCGGCAGCAGCAAACTCCGCATCCGCAGCAGCCATAGCCTCCTCCCTTTCGGCCTCCTCCTCCTTCATCCCTAGCATCGTCTTCGGGCATCCAGCCGGCTTAATCCACGAGCATCCAAATGAAGCGATATTATTCTTGCGCGCGCGTAGGGCCCGTTCTTCCAGTATCAACGTTGCCAACGTATCACTTGTAGCGAGCGCAGAGCCCCCGGGGCGGGTTGCTGATGCCCCACCGTCCCGGTATTGTGTGCTGTCATGACGGCGGGCGGCCTGGGCGTGGCTTGCGGAGATCGAGGTTGAGGATGATGGTGGTTCGGTATGCTGTGGAGGAGGTACTGTTCGGGGACTGAACCAAAGATCGTGCGACTTTTCCTATTTAGAATTGGTTGTGATGGTCTGGGGAGATGGGGACGTACATCACGCGGTATGAAGACCGGGAGAGAGAGCATTGTTGATCGCCCACTACTGGAATAACTCCAGAAGAGTGCGTATCAGATTTGCCCTCAAATGTGAGTCAATCGTATGTTCGGCCTCGGTCCCCGCAGTCAACTTGAGTGCTTGAGCAATGTAATGGAGGATCCAGAGGGCAAACAAAAACAACTCTCCGCCACGATTTGAAGCGAGATTTTGTAGAAAGTTGAACGGCCTAAGTTCGTGGAAGAATGAAAGTTGACAGTAGATATATGAGTCATTGAATGAGTTTCTGACTCACGGATATTTGTTCCGCGCCTGTTCTCCCTGGAGATGGCAGAGGTGAGGGGGAGAAAAACAGAGGTCCAGAAATTAAGTTGGAGGTGGATCATCTCCCGCAGCAACGCGGGGAAGGCACAACTACATCGTTCATGTTCTTCAAAGTGCCGTATGTGCAGCATATAGAAACCGATCCCAGAAACTTAGTGGATTAGTGAGCTAAAATATATACGCTTCGGCTAAAGAATCCCCTGATTTGATTGCTGACTTTGCATATCCCATTACTGACCGCTTAGGCCAGGGTTCATAACAGCGGCAATTGATCCTCAACCCCAAACAGTGGAGGATAGTGATACAGACCTACCTATACAATTCTCGTGTCCGTCGCGGCTTAGAGTCTCAACAGTCCACAGTTAACACAAGCTCTGTAACACAGACAGAGACCACTTAGTCAGAAACGGAAAGGGTTACCTAAAAAGGCACCCTTTTGAAGACGCCCGGTGCTTAGAGGTCCTCCCTTCAGTTAACGGGCATTCAATCCTCTCCGCGAACTCGCCTTGAACCCTGTTTGGCACCCGTAGACCTGCACAGTATGCGAGGTCTATCAGCGACATACGCCACTGTCGTGCACTTGAAGGGGTATGAACCGTCCTCCGCGGATAGAGAGCACCCAATCAACTAAGGATCGCGTGCGTCCGACGACCCTGCAGCAATGCCAAATGATAGAATTAGCTTGAAGCCGAGACAACCTGCGGCTCAAGTTGAGGACAGATATTTGCATGCCCATTCGTTCTTGCCAGCGTGTTGCGTGCCGGTCTCAAAATGACTGACCGTAGCCCTACCGGCAATAATGCAAAGCCCATGAGGCACTCCAATGAAACTGAGCATCGGAGAAAATCTGGGCGCGGGCTGGTGCAAGTCGCGAGCTGAGTGCCGGACCATATTGATAGATTGGAGTAAAGGCCATGGATGGCCACATGCGTTGCCTGGATCATCTTTCCTTCGGTTAGACGATGCTTTCGATTCATGGCCGAAACTGAGCTAGCAGTAAACACTCCATCCTAAAAGACGAGACCCGTATTACGCATAACACTTGTATAGATGGTGTCCGTTTTCTTAGAGCGTGCTTTGTTGTAACAAGGCAAAACTCCGGTATCCGGCCGATTGTAGAGCTTCCGGTATCTTCCAAGAGCTTGCAGCCTTTCACTCCACCAGCGAAGAAGGCACAGTCGGTGAACCCAAAGAGGGCAAGACCAAGAAAGGGGCACCGGGTGAATTCGGAACCACACCAACGATTGGCATTTCCGCCAGTCATGTGATGTATCTGTAACGGATGCGTACCTGTATTCTGTACCTCATTTCGTTTCTGCGCCTGGTGTTGGAACCCGACAAACGATTTCTTTTGTCAGCTTGCGTTTGATTCCATGGTATCGAGACACTTTTGGATCATTGGATCTTCACTCATGACAACAAATGCAAATGTCAGCCCATTAGTAGTCCTTGCCGTGTGAGCCGGCTTCATGCTAAGCATGCAATGTACGTACGGAGTAGAGAAAAACGAAATGAACCTGCGGCCTGCTGCATGCATGTCTGCTGTCACCAGAAATAGGGAGGCTCGTCTTCTCCAACATGCATCAAAAGTAAGGCCGCTTTCGGTGACCGTAGTACGGTAGGTAGCAGTACATAGTGTACCCCATAGCTCTGGCCAGCTGGGAACTGGAACACCCGTGGAAACAGTGGGTATGGGGTAACAATCACAGCGCCCAATTAAATAGAAGGCATTATTTGGCTGCATCAAAATAATAATAACTGCATGCTTCTCCGAAGACCGAAGCTCAAATAGTGGACGATTGTCCAGTAGAATGGGGACACACCAGCCAGCACGGGGGGCGCCCTGGAATCGATTGCTTTATGTATTCGAATTATCATCACATTCCAAGGTGCTTATCAGGAGCCCGGTCTTAGGTTCAAGCCGAAAGCAAGTCAGCGACGAGTCGGGCTTGGAGAATCCTGGTCACAGCTCGTTTCCGTACATTACCTCGTTTCCGGGGCTTACTTGGATGCCGCCCATTGGCCGGGGCCAGCCACGTCGGCGTGGAGCTCGATTTCTCCGGGACTGGTGCCAGTGGTTGTTTTGTAGGTATGGGTGATGGTGGACGAGTTGAACAGACTCGATTACATTTTCTCACAGATGGGAACCCACTATCCTTGATGCAATGTCGGCATTATCTGGAGATTCAAATCCAAAGATCAACTCCAAGATTTGATTCCCAAAGTCGACGAACTGACGGCCTGGGGTCGGGGATTGTGGTTGGAGAAATGCTAACGAGCCAATCGTGATCGATCCCTAGGTGCGGCTCGGAGAGTTGGAGGCCCCCGATTTCGGCGGAGGAGTGAGGGGAAACTCGGCTGTACAACGGGAAATGAAGGAGGTAAGGGGGTCGGAGAGGGGGTTTCGTTTGGAGAGCACAGTGACAAGAGGGAGGAAAGGGGGGTTCCGGTCTGAAAGGGGATAGCGCGTAGCTTGGCCCCGGAGCCGTTGTCGGAATCTGGCGGACGCTCGCGCCTCAACGTTGTACCGCTCCGTGCCAGTCACCAACCAATCCGACACTGCCAAAAATACATATGCTGATCAAGTGTGCGTATGCGCTAGTACACCCTGACAATCTCCCGACGGAGTACTGGGCGTGGGGTATGCGGTGCGAGTCCTTTTGTCACTGTACTTTTCCGAAGGTCAGAAGAGATCACTTAGCGCCCAATGCACCCTTGGTGGCTCATGCCACCAATCCTTAGCCTCGAGCTTCACTTGCTGTGTATGCAGTTGGGTGTGCTGTGTGCAGGTTGCGGAAGAGGGGAACATACTAATCTTTTGCTTACAGCCTTGGGGAAGGCCGCGGACACTGCACTTGCTTTCTGTTTCCAAGAGCCCATATGAATATGATGTGAATTTCTTCAGTCGGTCTCCCTAATTATTCCGGTGTATATCCTTTCTGGTGTGGCCTTGGCACCCCACGACTCCTTGCCGGTGTTGTAGGCCAAGAGTGATCATTCAATAGTAACATGATTGCTTTCCCCCATTGTTATATATTCCATACATGAATGCCGTCCGACGTCAGTCTTCAGCTGTATGAAAGCCCGGGGAACCTGACCACTGGCCATGTGCACATTATTCCCGGATCCAGCAGAGCATGCTGACGGGACGGTAGCCACTGACCAACTGTCTGGGACCAAAGAGGGATAAGCACTGCATCCCTGCACTGCTCCACTTCTCAAGTGTCCAATCACCCATTCAGCCGGGTCTTTTGATCTCGTCTAGGGCGGAGAAGAGAAAAAGAAAAGCATCGAGATTCGAAGAAGCATGGCCGTACTCCGTAGTGTTTGACTAATGACGTTAGGGTTTGTTTACTTTTAGCGGCTGACCCTCCCGATGCTCTGTGGCCTTCGTCTGGCTGTTCTGACACTATCGACCATTCTGAAGCGAGACAGGAAATTTATCCTTAGAGTGGCAAAAAATAGGCTCTGACTCACTCCCACATGGCTTGACGAAGAAAAAGAATGTTTACATTAGTCCGTCGCCTTCCTGGATTATTATCCGCAGAAACGCCATGATTTTGCACCTCGGCCCACCAAGATGCGCTCTACTATACATTTTGAGCGGACCTCAAGGATGGTCAATCTCATGAATAGCGGAATGGGCCGCCAATCAAGACGACCAGAGCCAGCATGGTCATGCTACCATTATTTCGATGATCTCTTAGAACCAATTTTCGTGTCCCCTCAAAAGGCTCAAACGCCCTCCAGCATTCTTCGTTTCTTCTTCCGATCTTCAGCGACTGGCTGAGCTAGTAGAGCGCATCAAGGTTTAAGGTTACCTGGATTGAAATTTGATGGAGACCTTCCACCTGCACCCTGCGGAGTAGACTTACTAATTCAATCGGGTGTTAACGGGATTGCCTGATGGTCTTGCTCTTCACCGAGAGGCAGGCTAGTGCTAGCATCCTGTAGTTTAGCTACCGCTAAATGAATCGGATAGCACCCTATATTAAGCGACTGAATGAGATAGCACCCTGAAATAGCGCTGTTCTAGACTCGTTACATAACTTGCCTAGTAATTTATTAGTAAAATTGTTCTTCACTGCTACCCCTTGACTAAATAAAATAGCACCCTTAATTATACTAACTAAACCGCGTACTCTGAAGCTATTCCGAACTTTTAAAAGTTGAATTTACGTTAATACAACGGAGAATCTTATTGGTTAATTTAAAAAGGGGTAAATATTTAAAACAAATAACTTTGCGCGCGCGCCGCGCGCCCGCAGAGACCTTGTACGCCTGCCAGTTTCTTTTTAACACGGCTAAATTAAAGCTATTTAGACTAGGGATTGTAGTAAGCGTAGCGGGTGTAGTAAAGGCCTTGTATAGAGCTAATGTTGTAGCGGATAACCGGGATAATGGTAGTTTGTTCTAGTAACTTAGTAACTGCGGAGAGATCTTAGGGGTGAAGGCCTTGGTGGTGAGGAGTTAACATTGGCCGCCGCGAATTTCTATTGGCTACAGGGCGTTCTTGGCGGGGCGGCCTTTACTAGCTGAAACGCGGCGCTATACTTTATTGGGCTTAATTTTGTACGGGTGCTATCTTATTCAGTCGCTTAATATAGGGTGCTATCCGATTCATTTAGCGGTTTAGCTACGCCGTGTGATCTCTATGAGTCCACTATGTATTGGAGTATGCGCTGAAAGGTGCTGGCAACTGCGGACTTTAGAAGTGAGATGACTCGTAGCGCCGAGGCGTAACATAAATGGAAATACAAATACGGGCTTGCATGTTCCCCTTAGCGCCGTTCCCTTGCATTGCTTTTGTGCCCCACCGGCTTGGATCTTGACGTAGGAGAAACCTAGTCTTCTGGTTGAAGGGTTGAAAAGCCGCTGCCCTGATTGGTTGCTGCTGTCTTATCTCTGACGCTGCTCCCCGGCTTTGGAGACGTCCGTGAAGCACCTGGGCAAGCGTCTACTGGCCCCCGTCGTCCATCCCGACTCCTACAAAGTCGCAAATTGCTGGGCACTTCACAGGTATAGATCTGAAGAAGGCTGGCTACATACGTCTTTTGCAATTAGCCCTGAGTCCGCGCAGATATTCGATGAAGCCGTCAGGCGATTCTGACTTCGAAAGCCGGACTTGCATGTGAAGTTCCTGGTCTGTTCAGATTCCTCCAAGTAGTCTAGCTGTGGCGGACATTTTCTGGCCAGGAGCGGAAGCCGCCGAAAACGCTCTGCTCTGCTGGGTGCTAAGGTGGAATCCATAAATGAAGCTATGGGCATTATTGTTTCTTTTTCTTTGAACTTGAAGCCACTCCGTCTGCAGCCCTCCGGAGAAGGCCCTCTTAAGCAAACAGAATTCGCCACGGCGACGGCCATGACCAGGGCCCTTGACTGCTGTCGTAACTCCTCGTAGATCCCCACCATGTATTTTTCTCAATTAGTCTTCCGTTCATTTTGTCCTCCACCCCGTGATCTCAGTCGAAACACTCCTCCAGCGCTGTAATACAATACCGAAACTCGGAGACCTGGCCAGTTCCCCGGACCTCTGCCTCCCGTGCTCCCTCCCGCCCACTGCCCAGTGCCAGTCACTTTTTTTTTTACTGCGCAGGCCCCCTCCCCCCTCATTCATTCTCCTCTTATTTCTGCGGTTCTCCCATCTTCTCTTTCCTTTTCCTTCCCCCCTTCTCTCACTATTTCACATCAACTACGGAGCCAGACGTTGGGCATAACATCACTGCGATTGACTCCGCTGCCCACGCTCCGCCATTGACGACATATCCCTCCCTATTCACCTCGACCTCTGCCCCGCCCGAACGAAAAGCGGCGGCCGACACCAACACTTGCCACCAATCCCCCAGTTTCTGTCATTCCATTCTCTGTCGGCCACCGGCGGAAGAATGGGTCTGAACTTGGAGGAAATCTATGGCCAAACTATAGTCGAGGAGCAGAGCCCGAACGAATATTCGGAGTATCAGCCAAAGAAAGGTTATGGCTGGGCTAACACTCTGCCCGAGCGGCAAGGTCTCTATGACCCGGAATACGAAAAGGATGCTTGCGGTGTAGGCTTTGCTGCGTAAGTCGCCGGATCGCTGCGATTGCGCTGGATTATTTCATATCTAATGTTTTCCATCGTACAGCAATATTAAAGGCAAGGCTAGTCACAAGATTGTCAGCGATGGTGAGAATCCAAAAACCAGAAACGCAAAAGTAGACCCGCTTACAAGAAGTCTTCTACAGCCCGGAATCTGCTTTGTAACATGACGCACCGAGGTGCAGTCGGTTCTGATGCACGAGACGGCGATGGTGCTGGTGTAATGACCAGCATTCCCCATAAGTTCTTCATCAAAAACTTTGCGCGCGAAGTTGGAGTGGACCTCCCTCCCCTTGGGCAGTATGCTGCGGGTAACCTCTTCTTCAAGCCTGACGAGGAGGCTTTGAAAGAGTCCATCAAACAATTCGAGGAGATCGCCACAACACTAGGATTGCGCGTACTAGGGTGGCGCGAGGTTCCTCGCGATTCTACCATTTTGGGCCCTGCAGCCCTGTCTCGGGAGCCTACAATTCTCCAGCCGTTCGTGGTGCTCAAGTCCGCTTACGGGGAGGGAAACAAGCCCGAGATTACTGATCCGGAGCAGTTTGACATGAAGACGTTCGAACTTCAGCTGTACGTTTTAAGAAAGCGTGCTACGCACATCATTGGCCTTGCCAACTGGTTCTACCTGTGCTCTCTCAGCAATCGGAATATTGTGTACAAGGGCCAGCTCGCTCCTATACAGGTGTACCAGTACTACCACGATTTGGTAAACGTCGACTATGAAGGTCACTTTGCTCTCGTCCACTCCCGTTTCTCCACCAACACATTTCCCTCCTGGGACCGTGCACAGCCTCTGCGATGGGCGGCTCACAACGGTGAGATCAACACCCTCCGAGGTAACAAGAACTGGATGCGTGCTCGTGAAGGTCTGCTCAAGTCTGAAATCTTTGGCGACGAGCTCGAGTCTCTGCTTCCTATTGTCGAAGACGGCGGTTCCGACTCGGCTGCCTTTGATAACGTTTTGGAATTGCTGATGATCAACGGTGTCCTTTCTCTCCCGGAAGCTGTCATGATCATGATTCCTGAGGCGTGGCAGGACAACCCAGCCATGGACCCGGCCAAGGCTTCTTTCTACGAGTGGGCTGCTTGCCAGATGGAGCCTTGGGACGGCCCGGCTCTCTTCACCTTCTCCGATGGACGTTACTGCGGTGCCAACTTGGACCGCAACGGCCTGCGTCCTTGCCGTTTCTATGTGACCGATGATGACCGTATCATTTGCGCGTCCGAAGTCGGCGCCGTCGATATTGACCAGGAGCGAGTAATCCAGAAGGGTCGTCTTCAGCCCGGTAAAATGCTTCTGGTTGACACAGTCGCCGGCCGTATCATTGATGACTCTGAGTTGAAGTACACCGTTGCCCACCGAGCGGACTTTAGCGGCTGGTTAAACAAGGAGCTTGTCAAGCTTCCCGCTGTCACCGAAAAGCTGATTGAGCAGAATGTGGACGTCCGCTATGAACTGGACAACACCACTGTTCAAAACGACCCTCGGCTCAAGGCCTTCGGATACTCCTTTGAGCAAGTCAGTCTTCTTCTCGGCCCCATGGGAGCTGATTCTAAGGAGGCTCTTGGTTCCATGGGTAATGACGCTCCTCTCGCGTGCATCGCCAAGCAACCTCGACTTCTGTACGAGTACTTCCGTCAGCTTTTCGCTCAGGTCACCAACCCCCCAATTGACCCTATCCGTGAAGCCGTCGTCATGTCTCTGGAGTGCTACGTTGGTCCTCAGGGCAACCTGCTGGAAATGGACCAATCGCAGTGCCGCCGCATGCTTCTTCCTTCTCCTATCCTGAGCATCCCCGAGTTTAACGCCCTCAAGAACGTCCACACTGTCCACAAGGACTGGACCGTTAGACTCATTGATATCACCTTCGAGAAGAAGAAGGGTGTCCCAGGATATATTGAGGCTCTTGACCGGATTTGCGACGACGCTACTGAGGCTATCCAAAACGGAGACAAGGTTCTCATCCTCTCCGATCGTGCCACATCTGCCGACAGGGTCCCAGTGTCTGCTCTCCTGGCCACTGGCCTTGTTCACCACCACTTGGTCCGCAACAAGTGGCGATCTCTTGCTGCGTTGATCGTCGAGACTGCAGAGGCCCGTGAGGTTCACCACATGTGTGTTCTCGTCGGTTATGGTGCAGATGGTATCAACCCTTACCTCGCCATGGAGTGTATCATGAAGATGAACAGAGAGAAATTGATCCGCAAGGAACTTTCCGATGAGAAGGTCATTGAGAACTACAAGGCTTCGTGCGATGGCGGTATTCTTAAGGTCATGAGCAAAATGGGTATCTCTACTCTGGCATCCTACAAGGGTGCTCAGATCTTCGAAGCGCTTGGTATCGATGACAGCGTCATCGACCGCTGCTTTGCTGGCACTGCAAGCCGTATCCGCGGTATGACTTTTGAGCTGATCGCGCAGGACGCCTTTGCCATTCACGAGCGCGGTTACCCCTCTCGCTCCATCGTTGATATTCCTGGTCTTACCGAGACCGGTGAGTACCACTGGCGTGACGGTGGCGAGGATCATATCAACGACCCTGTCAGCATCGCCAATGTCCAGGATGCTGTGCGCACGAAGAACGACAAGTCCTACGAGGCGTACGCCAAGGCCGCGCATGAGCAGATCAAGAACTGCACTCTCCGTGGGATGCTCGAGTTCGACTTTGACCAGCGGACGCCTATCCCCATTGATCAGGTTGAACCATGGACGGAAATTGTTCGCCGTTTCGTGACTGGTGCCATGTCGTACGGATCCATTTCCATGGAATCACACTCTACTCTTGCTGTTGCCATGAACCGCCTGGGTGGAAAGTCCAACACAGGTGAAGGTGGTGAAGACCCAGAGCGCAGCAAGCGCATGGAGAACGGAGACACAATGCGCTCTGCCATCAAGCAGATTGCTTCTGGCCGCTTTGGTGTCACATCTCACTACCTTGCCGATGCAGATGAGCTGCAGATCAAGATGGCCCAGGGTGCTAAGCCTGGAGAGGGTGGTGAACTACCTGGTCACAAGGTTGTCGGTCCTATCGCCCACACTCGTTACTCCACCCCCGGTGTCGGTCTTATCTCGCCTCCCCCTCACCACGACATTTACTCCATTGAGGACCTGAAGCAGCTCATCTACGACCTCAAGTGCTCCAATCCCCGTGCTCGTGTTTCCGTCAAGCTTGTGTCCGAAGTTGGTGTTGGTATCGTCGCCTCTGGTGTGGCCAAGGCCAAGGCTGATCACATCTTGATATCCGGTCATGACGGTGGTACTGGTGCTTCTCGCTGGACTGGTATCAAGTATGCCGGTCTTCCTTGGGAACTGGGTCTCGCCGAGACTCACCAGACTCTTGTTCTCAATGACCTCCGTGGCCGTGTCATTGTTCAGACTGATGGTCAGATCCGCACTGGTCGTGATGTCGCAGTTGCCTGTCTTCTCGGTGCTGAAGAATTTGGCTTTGCCACGACTCCTTTGATCGCGATGGGGTGCATAATGATGCGAAAATGCCATTTGAACACGTGCCCTGTATATTTGACCACGTCCCATTATGTTGTAAAAAATTACTAATTTTCTTGCAGGTTGGTATTGCCACCCAGGATCCTGAACTCCGCAAGAAGTTCGAGGGTCAGCCTGAACACGTGATCAACTTCTTCTACTACATCGCCAACGAGCTGCGTTCCATCATGGCCAAGCTGGGAGTTCGTACCATCAACGAGATGATTGGCCGTAAGTGCTATATTCTGATGATTATTCATGATACAGCTAACCTTTGTTCTAGGTGCTGAGCTTCTCAAGGTCCGCGATGACCTCACCAATCCCAAGCAGGAGAACATTGATCTTTCACTCATTCTCACTCCTGCTCACTCACTTCGCCCTGGTGTAGCAACGTATAATGTACGCAGGCAGGATCACCGCCTGCACACTCGTCTTGACAACAAGCTTATTGCCGAGTCCGAGCTTGCTCTGGAGAAGGGTCTGCCTTGCCGTGTTGAGTGCGATGTTGTCAACACTGATCGTGCTCTGGGTGCCACTCTTTCTTATCAGGTCAGCCGTCGTTACGGAGGGGAAGGTCTTCCTCAGGACACCATTCATTCCAATATCAAGGGCTCGGCTGGCCAGTCCTTTGGTGCCTATCTTGCTCCTGGTATTACCCTGGAGCTTGAGGGTGATGCCAACGACTATGTCGGCAAGGGTCTGTCCGGTGGCCGCCTCATCATCTATCCCCCGCGCGGTGCGGCTTACAAGGCGGAGGAGAATGTTATTGTCGGTAACACCTGTCTGTACGGTGCCACTCGTGGTACTTGCTACTTCCGTGGTGTTGCTGCTGAACGTTTCGCTGTTCGCAACTCTGGAGCTACGGCAGTTGTTGAAGGTGTTGGTGACCATGCTTGCGAATACATGACCGGAGGCCGCGTGGTTGTCCTTGGTTCGACAGGTCGTAACTTTGCTGCCGGAATGTCCGGTGGTATTGCTTACATCCTCGACATGAACCAGGATTTCCTGTCTAAGGTCAACATGGAGATGGTGGAATGCTCCAGCCTCGAAGATCCTTCTGAAATCGCCTTCCTCCGCGGCTTGATTGAGGATCACCACCACTATACTGGCTCCGAGCTGGCTGCTCGTATCCTCCTGGACTTCACCCGTGCTCTTCCTCATTTCATCAAGGTTTTGCCCACAGACTACAAGCGTGTCCTCGAGGAAGAAGCTGCAAAGGCGGCCGCTGCGAAGAAGGCTGAGACCACCATTCCTCAGCTGCCTAGCACTCCTGTTGAGAAGCACAAGCCCAAGGCTGAAGGTGATGCCAAGAAGGCTGAGCTTCTGGACATCGAAGACAGTGTCACCGACTCCAAGGTCGAGAAGAAGAGAACCGCCCTCATCCTTGACAAGACCCGTGGTTTCATGAAGTACAACCGCCGTAGCGAGAAGTACCGCAACCCAGCCACCCGTACCCGTGACTGGGCGGAACTGTCTTCTCGTCTAACCGAGGACGAGCTCAAGTACCAGTCTGCTCGTTGCATGGACTGTGGTGTTCCCTTCTGCCAGTCCGACACCGGTTGCCCGATCTCTAACATCATTCCTAAATGGAACGAATTGGTGTTCGCAGTAAGAAACCTAACCCTAACCCTCTAGAGATAACAAGAAAAGCACAATACTGACCTTGGCCCAGAATCAGTGGCAGGATGCCCTCAACCGCCTGCTCATGACCAACAACTTCCCCGAGTTCACTGGTCGTGTGTGCCCTGCGCCTTGCGAAGGTGCATGTGTGTTGGGCATTAACGAAGACCCCGTTGGTATCAAGTCTATCGAGTGTGCGATCATTGACCGTGGTTTCGAGATGGGTTGGATGGTCCCTCGTCCTCCTGCTGTCCGTAGCGGCAAGACTATTGCTATCATCGGATCTGGTCCCGCCGGTCTTGCGGCTGCAGATCAACTCAACCGCGCTGGACACAGTGTCACTGTTTATGAGCGTGCCGACCGTGTTGGTGGTCTGCTCATGTACGGTATCCCCAACATGAAGCTTGACAAAAAGGTCGTTCAGCGCCGTGTCGACCTGATGGCCGCCGAGGGTATCAAGTTCGTCACTGGTGTGTCCGTTGGACCGGACAGCGATGTCTCTTTGGACTCTCTTCGCAAGATCAATGATGCTGTGATTATTGCCACCGGTGCTACTGTCGCCCGTGACCTCAAGGTTCCTGGCCGTGAACTCGAGGGTATTCACTTCGCCATGCAGTTCTTGCACAAGAATACCAAGTCTCTTCTTGACTCCGAGCTGGCCGACGGTTCTTACATCTCTGCCAAGGACAAGCATGTCGTCGTCATTGGTGGCGGTGATACGGGTAACGACTGTATTGGTACCTCTGTTCGTCACGGTGCCAAGTCTGTTGTCAACTTCGAGCTCCTGCCTCAGCCTCCTCCTGAGCGTGCCCGTGACAACCCCTGGCCTCAGTGGCCCCGTATCTACCGTGTCGACTACGGTCACTCCGAGGTCAAGACCCACATGGGCAAGGACCCCCGTGAGTACTGCATCATGTCCAAAGAATTCGTGGACGACGGTAGCGGACGCGTGAAGGGTATCAACACTGTCCGTGTTGAATGGACCAAGAGCGCCACTGGTGGATGGGACATGAAGACCGTTGAGGGCAGCGAGCAGTTTTTCCCTGCTGACCTTGTCCTTCTCTCCATGGGCTTCCTTGGCCCTGAGGACCGTCTTCTGGGCGACGAAATCGAGCGTGACGCCCGCAAGAACGTCAAGACCAGCCCTGGCCACTACGGCACCAACGTTCCCGGCGTGTACGCTGCGGGTGACTGCCGCCGCGGACAGTCTCTCATTGTCTGGGGTATCAACGAAGGTCGCCAGTGCGCTCGCGAGGTCGACACCTTCCTCTCCGGCATCAGCTCCCAACTTCCTGTGACTGGTGGTATTATCCGCCGACCTGCCATTGATGCTGTCCGCCAGGCCACCGAGACTGTGACCATTGCCGCATAAACAACAACACAAACAAATAGAAGTTCGGCACGCTGGACTGGCTCCTGCGCGACGACAGGTTCGTTCTATGTCTCATGATGACGATGATCTATGAGTAATACCATATCGAAAACGGGAAAAGACTTTGCTTCGGGATCAGCGGGATAAATGTTCGGTTGATGGGTTGTATTCTATCTGGCACGATAATTTCCTGCATGGTCATGGTTAGAAGGGGTATTTTTCTTGATTTACTGATACATATACTTTCGCGATTCCTGTTTATTGCTTTCCAAAAGGGTGCTTGTGCTTTTGTTGGTTGCAGCGTCTTTCTAAAATATGGCAAGGTGTTGGAGCGTTTGCAGTCATCTACTTCGTTGTAAATATTATTATTTATTTATTGATACATTTCATATCTCTCATGTTCCTACAACCTTGTGATCTCAGCATCAAATAGCCAATCTAAGTTTCAGAGTTCATTCATATCTTGTGATAAATTTAGACACCAAGAGTCAGGATACTATGCAAGCTATACTGAGTGCTGAGTTTTTCACGTCCAACTAGCATCCCCTTCCTCTTCTTCCTCTATAATATCCATCTCCCTCGGCTCTGAAACGGGGTTCCTCTGCTGCCCCCCCTCAGTCCAGGGCGCAACCTCAGGAGCGACCATTTCCCGCTCAGGCTCAGGCCCTCTCGGCCTTCTATACCGCGGTCTGGGCTCGAGAATCGGATGGCGGGCACGTCGCCTCTCCCGTTCCAGCGACCTCCGCGCCCTCTTGTTAGCCTCCTCAAACATCGTCATCTCGCCCGCTGTCCACATGGTATCAAGTACATCATCGCCAATGAGCATTACAGATGAGAGGAACTCATATGTATACTCGAGCTGGTTCTGTGAGAGCACGACCATCGACCATAGGTTTCTAACCATCATCTCATCATCTGTTGCAGTTGGCGCCTTGAGTATGGATTTGCGCGGAACGTGCGTGCGGTGCAGGAGTTGTCGCAGTATCGGCGCAGAAGGAGGAGAAGGTGCTGCTGGCTGCCCTCCCTTTCCTTCTTCATATGAGCCCGGAAGCTTAGGGCTACCCTCGCGGCTTTTGCTGCCGCTCCGGCTGGAACTGGGACTGGACCTAGGACTGGAACCAGGGCTTCTCTTGCGCCTTTCCCTAGGGCTCCTACGATCCTCAGCACCGTAGACATAATTAGGGCTCGTACTCGTCCGCCTCTGCGGGAACTCACTTAACCCCGGCGCAGAAGCCAGGGGCACATAATCATCATAGGCCTTGATACCACCCCAGCGGACACGCTTTGCATTGTGCGGGGCGCGGTAGCGTCGAGCGTTCTCTCCGTCCCTGCTGCTATAGCCAGGACCCGGACGGGCCCCTTCTTCAGCGAACGAGGGCAAGGTTTCCTCATCGACCTGGCGGCTTACCCGACGGCTGTAGTAGGAGAGGGGCTCGTAGTCGTCGTCTTCATCATCGTAATCTTCTTCGCGGAGGGGACGATGGTTTGGTCGTGGTGGGGGGCTAAATGAACGTTTTCGTTCACGTTCACGTTCATGGGGACGCTTTGGAGGGCTAACGGCCGCGATGACCACGTCTGCGAGACGGTCAACGAGATTATATAGAAACGGCATTTTGGTTCTTAGATTTGGTTTCGATGTTGACGGTTTGGTTAGTTTTGGGACCATTATCAGTCGAATATTGGGGGTTTGGTGGCGAGCATTGTCGAGGAAAGAGAGCCTTTATATAGACCTATTGTGATAAAGGGGATGAGGGACAAGATGATAATGCCTGTCAGTGATGAAAGGACGCGTCACGCGTTGTTGACGACAGTCAAAGGTGAACGATTCTTTCGACATTGCCAGGTCGGACTCGCTCCTGTGATGTGAAAGGATTCATTGTATCATAAGAAACAAAGGCACCACGGAAAGTCCTTTGAACCCCAGTTGTGAAAAAGTGACAGGAAAAACCCATCCAATCCTTGTGCTGTTTTGTTCATTATAGACAACTCTTGTTATACATATATCGTAATGTACATTTGAAGGCCCGGGGACAAGTGCAAGCCTTGGTATCTGATCAATCAAATCATCAGTCGGCGAGACCCCAAAGACAAGAAGCTCAGCACACTCACAAGGGAAGAACTGAGGGTTAGATAGTCTCAGACGGATGTCTAGCCCGTGCCTCGGCTTCCTCGTCGGCCTTCATCTGCCTCTCCAGCGCGGCAAAATCACCCTGAAAGCACCCCTTGACGGGCTCCATCCTCACAGCCCAAACATCCTCACTACTTGGTCCCGTTTTATACTTGATTGCCTTCTTCCGATTAAGGTCCCGAATGACCTTCTTCTTCTCCATTTCCGGGAACCTCCGCGTCTTCATGCACAGCCAGAAGTTATCCCAGTGCTCGCTGCACGACCGTAGCTCTCCGTATCGGTAGACATTTACGAATTGTCCGCCTAGCGACTGGCAGAAGAAGGCGTAGTCGAAGGCGTCGCTGCAGGACCAGGTATCGGGATAGAGAGATTCGGGAGCTATTGAGGATGGCGAAGATTGTAAGTCTGATTTTGACGAGGCTTCTTGTGTCTGCTCGGGCTGGTTGATGTCATTTTTCAGGCTTGCCCATAGCTGCGCGACTTCGGCATCTGCTTGCTCTTCCCGGGTGAGCTTTTGGGTTTGTGTTTGTGATTGTAACTGCGGTGGTGTCGGGTTCGGAAGGCCTTCTAGTGCTGGAGATTGAGTTGCTTGAGACTCGGAAGAGCTCTTCGTAGGAGTTGATGAGTTCCAAAGCCAGCCCATTTTATGAAATTCTCCTTCTCTCCAAGGTATACACTGTAGTGTTGATGCGACGGATACATTGCTAGATCCCGCGTGGAAAAGCCAATGTTTGCTCTGTTTGCCCTGTTTGTCTCCGCCGCCTAGTACTGTAATCTAGTCCGTCATACCAATACCAAAGCGAACCGGTACGGAGACGTGCACCAAAAGTTTCCGCACACGCTAGTAAGCTTTGTGTAACTTTCAAATTTTTTTACATATAATTACTATAAAAACAAATTCCAAGCGTACACAGGCTATACTAGAACTAAAGGTGCCCCCCCAAAATTAAAAAATGGCCTAAAATTAAAAAAATAAAGCTATTTAAACTCCTAATTATTATTATTCTTTAGTAAAGAAAGGTCTTAACGCTTGGAAAGCTTGCCTTTCACTTTGCGGCCTTTTTAACTACGTGTATCCTAATTTTTACAAGCCTTTTAATACTTATTGCCTCCTTCGCAGTAAATAACCTCTTAAATATATTAAACTAGCCTCTTAATCCAGTGTTAAATAGTTTTTTAAAAAAGCTTTTTTTAAGCTTTATACTAGGCTGCTTTACTAGTTTTTTTATCCCAAGGCACTCCGCGTAAAGTTATACGCTTTTTTATCTAGGCCTAAGCAAACTTAATAATATTAAAATCTAGTAAATTACCAGGCTAATTTATAATCTTTTAAACCTCCGCGATATTATATACACGCTTTTAAATCTAGTGTTAATAAGCAGGGGCCCTATTTTTAAAAATAACAGTATTTAGCTGTTTAATTATGCATTTTTAGGCGAAAAGAATAAAAAAAGGCTTTAAAATTTCCTATATAAATAAAGAGAGGTGTTAGTATTTAACTGCGGGAGTTGGGGATAGCTTTAAAAACTAACTGCCTAATATTAATACTAATTAATCCCTTCACCAGCACTTCTTTCTAGCTTGCCGTTGGCCTTATTCCACCTTTATTAAGGCCTTTAGCCACCTTTTTTTAGGCGTAAATTAAGTTATTTTAACGCTGTACTAACCTTTTATTTAGCCTTTAGTATAGGCTTTAGCTCACGGTTTAACTTATTAATCTTGCGGGCTGTTTAACGTTTTTACTAGGCTATTTTTGCTTTAAAAATATGCAAAGGCCCTTTTTTATTATAGGTAAAGCAACCCCATACCATGAAGTTAAAATACCCCTTTTAACGCCTTTAAATACAGGTCTAATTGTGTTTATCCCCTACTATTTTTTATACTTAAATTAAGCCACGGCGTTGGCCTAGAATAACTAAGGTTTTATTAATAAAAATCACGTATTTTTAGTCTTTAATGGTCCAGTTTTAATAAGCTATATAAAACTTTAAGCATTTAATTTAAGCAGCTTTAGTTAAACCAGGTTTGTAAGAGGGCTTGATAAAAAAAAGTTTATATTTATAAAAAATTTGCAAAACAAAGGAATAAGAAATACCGGCTTTAAATATAAAAATTTTTAAAGACTTCTTGCGCCCTAAGCAATCTATTATAACTAAAGTTATTATAGCTTTTTAAATATCTTTATTAATCTTAACAGGCCTTCTAGAGCGCTTGCCATTTTTAATAAATTTAATATATACCTAAAAAACTCCAGTTTCCTTCGGCCGATAGCCCCGGTATTTGCCTTTTTTAATAATATTATAAATAGTATATATAGGGAGTTCTAGGAGCCTAGAGATTTTTACCACACGCTTGTTAATAGCCTAAAAAGTTAAAACTTGTACCTAAACCTTATTAAAATAAAACCCGCCTTTAGGCATTGTTGTATAG
Source organism: Aspergillus mulundensis (assembly GCF_003369625.1). Classification (NCBI taxonomy): domain Eukaryota; kingdom Fungi; phylum Ascomycota; class Eurotiomycetes; order Eurotiales; family Aspergillaceae; genus Aspergillus; species Aspergillus mulundensis. The sequence goes on along the minus strand of NW_020797898.1, from coordinate 1,608,346 downwards.
GGAAACTGGCGTTAAGGATTAAAAAAACTATAAAGGGGGATTAGGCAATTAATTTAAGCTAAAAATTAGGTTAAAACACCAAGAATTTATTAAAATAAGCCAAGTTATAGTGTAAAAATAGTATTATAAAGTTTGCTAGATTACAGGATACAAAGCTATTAAAAGGGCACGAAAAAGCAATTATAAAGAAGTATTAGATGTTACTATTTCTATAGTAATTACTATATATTCCTGAACACGTAATACCAACCCTTGGCATTCTTGGCGTGCGGAAACTTTTGGTGCACGTCTCCGTAATCTTAAACCTTAATCGGCTGCTATCGATTCTTGACGTCACCCATCGCAATCGATCGAGCAACTTAACTCTTGCCATCGCTTGTTCTGCGTTTCCGACATGCTTTCATCCTCGCCATAATGATGCGAGCCCTTTTCGCTGGGAAGGCGTCCCACGGTTACCGGCGTTTGCCATGCTGGCGAAACTCTCCTGCTTATCAGGTTCCCTATCTTTACACTGCCCGGCAGGCGAGCACTACTAGTATAACAGGGTCGGCGAATGTCAGCTCGCTCGAGACGGGGCATATTGAACTCAGTGACAACGAGGGATTGGTGTTTGTCAATAGTGAGTCTTCTGTCTGTGTCTTAGGCTTTCTATCTAACAGGATCTAGACATCTTCCCACCAAAGCTTCAGTGGTTGCTGCTGTTGGGTCCTCTCAACGGGACAAAGTCGTATGAAAATGCGTTGAAACGCATCAACCGACCGCACCTTGCAGCGTCAGATCCGCTACATATCATTCGGCAAGTATTCCCTCAGGGCTTGGATATCGAAATCAAAGATGTCATCCCACGTTTCCGCGAAGGCGGTGCCTTTGTGAAGTATGCTCGCAAATCAGGAGCCACAGACCACGAAATTGAGGCAGCCATAAGGAAACACTTAGAGAAGCACCCTATCCGGCCGTGGTTCAATCCTTTTCAGCAGGCAACAGTTGCCCAAGTCCAGGGCAGGCCGTGGATTGAAGACCTCTATCGCATACCAAGCCAGCGTATTCGAGTTGAATTTCATCCAGCTGCACCAGAGGGCTCGCCGGCAGAATTATCCACCGAGGCTCTCTACTCGGTCTTTCGCAGATATGGCAAGCTCAAGGATATTGAAAGGCAGCCACCGGACTCGAAAGTTACGCCGAGATATGCATTGGTAGAATTCTCCCGACCTAGCAATGCGGTTACAGCCAAAAACTGCGTCCACGGATTTACCATACCACCAGAAGGAGGTGGAGGCAAGTCAGGTACACGCGTGAAGGTCAAGTATGAGCGGAAGATCAGACTGTCTATGATCAAGGACTGGCTCCTGAGTCATCCTCGTCTAGTCATTCCCGCTGTTGCTGCTCTCATTGCGGCCGTCACTGTGACCATCTTCGACCCGATACGCACCTTCTTCATCAAGATGAAGATCAAGGCGACCCTCCACACAGAAGAGAACAAGTTCTTCCAGTGGGTTCGGTATCAGGTCAGCAAAGCGAATATATACTTCGGTCAAAGCAAGTCCGATGTCCGAGGACTGTCGGCAATCTGGGAGGACCGTCAAGGTGATATTGAGCAGCTTCATTCCTGGCTGACTGAGAGCGCGGAAACTTTCATCGTGATACATGGCCCGCGCGGTTCAGGGAAGCGCGAATTAGTTTTAGACCGCACCTTGAAGGACAACAAGTACAAACTTGTCATTGATTGCAAGCAAATTCAAGATGCCAAAGGCGACACAGCGAAGATTGCTCGAGCAGCTAGCCAAGTGGGCTACCGTCCGATCTTCTCCTGGATGAACAGCATCAGCAGCTTTATCGACCTTGCAGCACAGGGTATGATCGGCACCAAGGCAGGATTCTCCGAGACGCTGGACGCTCAGCTCAGCAATATCTGGCAAAACACTGCCGTGGCCCTCAAGAGTATCACTTTGGAAAACCGCAAGAAGACGGACACGGATGCGCAGCTTTCTGATGAGGAATACCTGGAGGCCCACCCCGAGTTACGACCAGTGGTCGTCATTGATAATTATCTGCACAATAACCCAGAGGCTACCAGCGTGGTCTATGACAAGATCACAGAATGGGCTGCGGGGCTGGCAACCGGGAACATCGCACATGTCATCTTCTTGACGACCGATGTATCGTTCTCCAAGCCTTTAAGCAAAGCTTTGCCGAACTCAGTGTTCCGAACGATCTCACTAGGCGATTGCTCACTCGAAGTCGGCCGAAGATTCGTTCTCAACCACCTTGAGTATGAAGCAAAGAGCAAGAACAAGGACACGCAGAACGAGGAGGATCTGGCTGAACTCGATAGCTGCATTGCCGTGTTAGGCGGGCGCCTCACGGACCTTGAATTCATGGCGCATCGTATCGAGGCTGGGGAAACGCCCAGGGGCGCTGTCACTCGCATCGTGGAACAGTCAGCGTCCGAAATCCTGAAGATGTTCATCTTGAGCCCTGAGACCGAATCACAAAAGTGGAGTCACCAGCAGGCCTGGCACCTGATTAAGACACTCGCTCATTCCAAAGATGGCAGTGTGCCCTACAACCACGTCCTTCAGTCCGACTTGTTCAAGTCCAATAGCCAATCTCTCCGCGAGCTCGAGCAAGCGGAACTTATCTCAATCGTCACAGTGAACGGCTCGCCGGAGAGGGTCAAAGCTGGTAGACCAGTTTACCAGGCGGTGTTCAAGCGACTGACTGAGAACAAGACCCTGAGTAGCCGCTTGGATCTAGAGGTGCTGTCACAGCTAATCGGCAAAGAGAACAAGAGTATTGGGACATATGAGGAGGAGCTTCTGCTGCTCGGAAAGTTACCGAAGCAGCCGCGAGAGCTGACAGGGAGAATCCAGTGGCTGTTGCAGAAGGTGTACAGCTCGCAAAACAAGATTGCGAAGTATGAAGCCGAGAGTGCGGCTCTCCAAAAGGTGCTGCAAAGTCAGCATTGATGATACTTCTATTGCTTATTGTATGATCATGACATGCAACTGTATATATTCAAGAATAATTCAACTCTGTAAATTAATTTCATCTCTTCGTTCCATTTTTGAGTATCCACTGCTGATGTCAGCTGTATATTACCGTAATTCTAGTACACACTCAACTTCCAAGATTCCAACTTCTGCTCGTCTCTTCCTCCAGCAGCGAGAAATTTCTGGATATCCCACATTCGATGAGTAGACCTATAGACTTCGTTTTTCTCTCATAATTCTCTTTACCCGGGGTCTCCCCACCCAAAATCTTTGGGCTCCCACGCGTGGTCTTCCGTTCAAATTCTTGAATAGAGAATATGATGAACGCGGTACAAAGGGTGTATGGTGGGCTACAGCTGAAGGACCTGGCCCTGGCTGCACTTGTTATCTCAGCCTGTGCTATTATTCTTACGCGAATTTCCACAGGGCTTCAAAGCCAAGCGGGGAAGACAAAAGACACAGCGCAACTGCGTCGCCCTAGGATAGTGCCATATTGGATACCATGGTTTGGCCACAGTCTATCGTTTGCTCGAAACCATATAGAGTTTCTAGATAAGGCAAGGTTCGTAAACTATCCCTGTTATGTGTTCTTTAGCTGACTATGTAGGAATCAACTGAATGAGGCTGTATTTGCCATCGTGATGGGTGGCGCAAGGCACAATGTTGTCATGTCGCCATCGATGATCAAGTCCGTCTTGACAATCAGAGGCGTGACAACTGCCCCTCTGGTGCAGCATATCTCGAAGAAGATTCTCGGTGAACGAGGTGTCTTTGAGAAACTGAACCCCTCCGACCACCATGTTTTTGTTCATAACATTCCCAACCAGTTCATGCATGAGCCATCATTGTCCCAAACTTCAACGGCGGCTGCCAACTTTATTCAACGGGAAGCCCCTAACCTGGTGACTTTCTCGGCAGCGCCCATCGACCAGATGATGTGGGAACGGCCGGCCGATGTCACTGTTATCGAGGGAAAGGGTCAACTCTGCGAGGTGGATTTCTTCAAGCTTATTAGGCATTTTGTTGGTACCGTGACAACGACTACTTTGTTTGGCCAGGCCATTCTGGAGACATTCCCAACTTTACTCCAGGATGTCTGGAGCGTTGATGACCAGTTCGCCACTTTATCCATGGGCCCGCCTCGCCATTTAACCCCGGGAATTTCCGCAGCTTATATTGCGCGCGATCGACTGCTAGATGCTCTTGCAATATTTCATCAAGCTTTGCTGCTTTGGGATGAAGGGAATGACCTTGGGATGGAGTTTCGCGATCTACGTGACCTCGAAGACGTCTCGGAGCCGATCAAAAACAGAGTGCGCAAGGCGAAAGACCTGGGGTTATCCCCGCAAGACAGTGCCCCAGCACATTTAGCCTTGCTCTGGGCTATGAATGGAAATTCGCCTAACATTGTATTCTACCATCTCCTTCGCTTATATGCCAACCCGACACTCCTGGGGGAAATTCGAAAGGAGATTGCTCCATTTGTTAAGGTCTCGAGACCGACGAGGGAGGAAACCGGATTCCCGATCTTGGAGGCACCTAGACTGTCTATTGACGTTGATGGGCTGTGCAGTTCGAGCGAGCTTTTGAAAGCGAGCTTCTACGAGACTTTACGCTTGGACTCGGCAGGGCTTTCCTTCCGGCAGTTGACTGCCGACCTGACTCTCACCGAGACGGAAGAAGAGGCCACAAAGGCGGGCCGGTCAACACCGCAGAATTACTCCCTCAAGAACGGCGAGCTAGTGATTGTACCGCATGGTGTCGTCCACAATGACCCCATGCAATACTCCAATCCAAACCAATTCGACCCTCTCAGGTTCATCAAGACTGACCCTAGCACCGGCCAGAAGCGCGCAAAGTACGAGACCTTGACTCCATTTGGGGGCGGCATGCCTGCATGCAAAGGACGTGCTTTCGCGGAGAAGAAAATCCTTGCTCTATCTGCAGCTATTGTGTCCCTTTGGGAAATCTCACCGGCAGATGCGAAGGAACTGAAGATTCCCGGGCACAAGATATCGAGTGCTGCGTTTTTGCCGAAGAACGACATTCGAGTGCGGATATCACCGCGGTACCCTGCGTGATGTACATAGTTTGCATAATTGAATACAATTGTTGTATATAGAGGCAATGTCATTTAGTGAAGAGTAGTTAAAGACCCCGGAGAATGTGGGGAAGTACCCCAGCTATAGAAATAGTAGCTTATCCAGCGAATTGACGATTTGCCGATACCAAGCAGACCCCATCTACCGGGCTAAAGACCAATTGGAATCCGAATCAACAGGCTGGAAAAGAATCCGAGATGCGGACTTGCGCCGATGTATGAGCCGATCCCATCATTCCTAGCATAAATACGTGATCTCCTACCACCTGTCTTGACGGAACTCTAGAAAATTGATAGACAGAATGACTACCAACATGAAGAATGACCAAGACGACATCGCCATCCCCCAGGATTACGACCTATCCACGCCTATATCCTCGACCTCAGGTCTTCGACAAGGCCTGACCTCATACGGCGATGCGCACTTCTCCCTCTTCCTGCGCAAAGTCTTCGTCAAAGCCCTAGGATACTCAGAAGACGCGCTCTCAAGACCCATAATCGGAATCATCAACACTTATTCCGGATTCAACCCATGCCACGGGAATGTACCGCAACTCATCGAAGCTGCGAAGCGAGGCATTCAGTTTAATGGCGGCCTGGCGGTTGAGTTCCCGACCATCAGTGTGCATGAGTCGTTCTCACACCCGACGAGCATGTTTCTGAGGAATCTGATGAGTATGGACACTGAGGAGATGATCCGCGCTCAGCCCTTGGATGCATGTATCATGATTGGGTAAGTTTTGTCTCTCTTAGTGGAGTAAGTTACTGATGAACGTGAAGAGGGTGCGATAAAACTGTTCCCGCGCAGCTGATGGGCGGCATCTCTGCCAATAAGCCTGTTCTTCCTCTAATTACTGGACCGATGATGCCTGGGAGTCATCGCGGGAAAAGGATAGGCGCTTGCACGGATTGCCGAAATAACTGGGCCGCGTTCCGTGCTGGGGAGATTGATATCGAGGAAATCTCGGAAATTAATGAGGAACTTGCTCCCACGGTGAGTGCATCGGGGTATTGAATCAACTGAGCACTGACGGAACTAGATCGGAACATGCGGCGTCATGGGAACTGCCAGCACGATGGCCTGTATCACCGCTGCCCTTGGAATGATGCCTTTACGCGGAGCATCTGCACCGGCCGTTTCATCTGCAAGAGCTCGAGTTGCTGAAGAAACAGGCGCCAATGCCGTAAAGGCAGCGCACAGCAAGTGGAAGCCGCAGGATATTCTGTCGAAGGAATCCTTCTTGAACGCTATCACTGTTCTGCAAGCAATTGGCGGCTCGACGAATGCAATAGTGCACCTGATGGCCATTGCAAATCGACATCCCAAAGTCCAGGGCGTGATAACCCTACAGACATTTGAAGAGGTTGGACGCAAGACACCACTGCTAGTCGACCTGAAACCCAGCGGCGACAAATACATGACTGATTTCCATAATGCTGGGGGCATGTTAGCGCTCTTGCATGCCCTTCGACCTCTTCTTCACCTATCAGCCATGACAATTACCGGCCAAACACTAGGCGAGCTTATAGATGCCTCGCCATTCCGAGAATTTCCCCTATCCCGACAAATTATCCGACCACTGTCGAATCCTCTTTACCCATCCTCATCGCTGATAGTGCTGCACGGGAATATAGCGCCCAACGGCGCGATAATGAAGGCATCTGCGTCCAAAGATCGCGACCTGCTTACACATACCGGGCCGGCAGTCGTCTTCGAGAACTCCGCCGACCTTGCAAAACGGATTGACGACCCAGATCTCGATGTCATGGCAGACTCAATCCTTGTCCTCAAGAGCATAGGGCCGATTGGGAACCCCGGGATGCCAGAGGCAGGACTCCTACCTATTCCGCGTAAACTCGCCGCCGCAGGAGTAAAGGACATGCTTCGCATTTCAGACGGTCGAATGTCGGGCACTGCTGGAGGAACGATCATCCTGCACGTATCGCCGGAGTCGGCGGTGCCAGAATCACCGTTTGGCATTGTCCAGACAGGCGACGTAATTTCCTGCGATGTAGATGCTAGAAAACTGCACCTGGAAATCTCAGACGAAGAGTTAAAGGAGCGAGTTAAGGACAGAAAAGCGGCGGCGGCTGCTGCGGAGAAGCCGAGGCAGAGGGGTTATCGGGGGCTGTATGAGCGGTCGGTCAACCAGGCACAGGATGGGGCGGACTTTGATTTCCTTACGGCGGATGGCGGATCAAGAAATTAACTGTGTTTATCAATCAATCCCACTGGATCTATTAGAGGATCAATCGGGGAATCATGATGCAAGTAGAAGCTCGAGCCCTGACCCTGTGCCCTAAGCCCGCTTCTTACCTTATTGGGTTAAAGCGCGTCGCGCGACGCGTCTCGGCGGATGTGCTTCTCCAGATGCGATAAGACCTCCCCATACAAAGTTCTGGACGTCAATTATGACATGCTGAAAAGAGCACGGTGATTGCATCGTCTCGATTTCAGTTCAAGGCTGTTTACAATGTCTGATCCAATCCGACCTAGGGGCAGGCCGGCCCGTATGTTCACCTCAACCTAGCCAAGCTATACCACCGATGCAACCGCTGACAGCTGAATGAACTAGACACACCCGGAACAACGGTCTTGACATATACCCCTGACGGAAAATACATCATCACTGGAGGCTCAAATTCTGCGATCCGTATCTACACCGCTGGCGAAGATGGCGAACCGAAGACCGTGGAGGAGGGCACTGATGCACACGTCGCGATCGGAGCTACGGTAGGTTTCACCGACTATCCGGGTGCTATACAGGATGGCGGCTAATATATGCAGAACGAGTATTTCTTCCTAGGCGCCGAAGACGGGACGGTGTGGCAGTATGAGGTCAAGTCAGGACGGATGGACAAACTTCTTACTCGTACCGCGCTGCCAGTGAGGGATATTGACGTTACTAAAGATAAGGAGTGGGTTGCTATCGCGAGCGAGTGAGTTACCTACCGCCGAATCGAACGGCTGGAGAGAGCTAACATGACTAGTGAGCTCACGGTGAAACTGGTGAACGTCGAGGATATGACCAAGGTCAAGTACTTGCGCGACCAGGCCAAGGGAACGAAACACATCACCTTCGATCCGAATGGGCGGTACGTCGCGGTCTCGTGTACAGATGGCATCGTGTATCTCTACTCAATGGACACCGAAGAGCCCGAGCTGGTGCGCAAGCTGGACGGCGTGATTCGACGGCTAGAACCCGAAGACGAGGCGACTGCAAGGGTGGTTTGGCACCCTGATGGGACTGCATTTGCGACGGCTGAAGCGACAAGAGATATCGCCGTATTCTCTGTGGGTGAATACAAGAAGGAAATGACGTTCTCTGGTGGCCACAATGGGGATATCACGGCTATGGCGTGGTCGCCTAACGGTGCGCTTTTGGTGACCGCTGCAAAGGACGGCCAAGTTTTGCTCTGGGAGAGCAAGACGCAGAAGATCCTACACCGATATGGCTTTCCGAACGTGATTAATCTCGCCTGGCATCCGAACAATAACGGTGTCTCCCTTACTACGTCGGACGGAGAGATCTTTATCTTCGATGGATTCGTGCCGAAGGACCACCAGGTCATACTTCAGAAGCCGCTGCAGGCAGCACCTATATTCCCCGGCGCTTTGGCCGAGATGTCTGATAATGTGCGCCGGCCATTGGCAAGTCGACCTAAGGAGGCGCGCAGAGGCAGCATCGACTCACTGGATGATATCCTTGGCTTCGACCAGGATATGGAAGATTTTGTCGACGATGACGATGGAGCCGGTTATGCGGAGGGCATGAACGGGTTCGGAAAACGCACGAACGAGCATCTGGATGATATCGGGGGACACGCGGGCAAGCGGGCCTTGACATCGTTCACGAAGCCAAAGGTCCACCCGCCGCTACAACCCGGCAGCACACCTTGGAGAGGAAACCGCCGGTATCTATGTAAGTGTGCCACCCATTTGGAAGTCGCGTACTAATAGCATAGGCTTGAACTTGACCGGTGCCGTTTGGACTGTTGACCAGGAGACTCACAATACGGTGACGGTGGAGTTCTATGACCGAGAACTGCACCGTGACTTTCACTTTACAGACCCCTACATGTATGACAGGGCGTGCCTCAATGAGAACGGAGCTCTATTCTCGAACAACCCAGTTGATGACAGCCCTGCTACGATCTTCTACCGTCCACATGAAACGTGGACCACGAGAGCGGACTGGAGAACAACGTTGCCCAAAGGAGAGCACATCCGAGGTATGAAACTGCCCTTTTCATAATTCACGGCCAAACTAACAATAGCAGCGCTGGCGCTAAGTGATTCGTATATCGTTGCGGTAACAACCAAAGACTACGTCCGGGTATATACTCTATATGGAACGCCATTTAAGGTGTACAGACAGAAGAGCCCGGCCGTGACCTGCGCCGCCTGGCGAGACTATATCATGACTGTGGGAAACGGGCCTATTGGGAGTGATGGGCGAACAGCGACGTTGCGGTACTCGGTTGAAAACGTCAAGCGCGACGAGATCTGTCAAAACGAGGACGTTGTGGCTATTCCAGAAGGCGCTGAGCTAAAGAGCGTTTTCTTCACAGACACAGGAGTGAGTACCTCCTCACCGTTTTGAGACTTATCTAACTATATAGGACCCCTGTATCTACGACTCGGAAGGCGTGCTACTAATTCTTCAGCACTGGCGCACCCCCGGCCAGGCGCGCTGGGTGCCTCTCCTCGACACAAAGCAAATGGAGCGTCTGGCAAGCGGCCGCAAAGAAGAAACGTACTGGCCCGTCGCCGTCGCGCAAGACAAATTCCACTGCATTATCCTGAAGGGAGGAGACCGATACCCGTACTTCCCACGACCAATGCTCAGCGAGTTTGAGTTCCGGATCCCCATCTCTGACAAGCCCAGCAAAACGGATGAAGACGAAGAAGAAAACATGGCGCGCAACGACAGCATGCGACTGGAGGAGTCCTTCGTCCGCGGCAACCTCATCCTCTCCCTTTTCCAAGACGTCATCTCGTCCACGCATGCGACGGCATCGCAGCGCGCTGAGCTGTCGCGGAAGGAGCTGGAGCTGGACAAGGTTCTTCTGCAGCTTCTGGCGATTGAGTGCCGCGAGGGCGAGGATCGGGGCATGAAGGCTTTAGAGCTGGTGCATATGATGAAGGACCGCAATGGGAAGATGGTCGAGGCGGCTGTCAAGGTTGCACAGCGGTATAACCGCGGCGTGCTGGAGGATAAGATCCGCGATCTGGCAGCGCGGAGATATACCGGGGAGGACGATGATGATGAACTAGCTTTCTGATGACTGTATGATAATAGTATAATAGTTTGATTGATACCAGGTTGGATATACTCCGTATTGTTGGGATGTTCTCTTTGTATGGCTGTTTGGCTGTTTGGCTGGAATCTACTCCGCATCAAGGTACTGTGGGTCAACGTCATCATTCTAGAGTAATCTTAGTTCCATCTAGAAATTCCAGCTCTCTTTCTCTCTCTACAACTATACACTTACAATACTCTAATGCATTAACCACGCCACTATCATTTCGCGATGCCGAAGCTCGCCGTCCCTCGTTCACCTACCTCCGTCTCCTCCCGCATTATCCGCTTCTATCACCCTCGCCCCCACGCGAGAAGCGCATCCTCGCATTCTCCAATCCGCCATGACATCCCTCGATCACCAGCTCAAACCCATCTACCTCTCCTACCATCTCGGCCAGGGTCAGGCTTCGACTTCAAATACTCGCTTACAGATGACCTCAACCCGCCAAATGACCACAAACCCCCCGATGAGCGGGTCATAAAGCTCGGAAAGAGTACTTCCCCTTCGCCCCCAATATGCACAGGCAGGCGGAGCTAACTCGACCGAAACAGCTCTCCGGACACTCTCCCCCTTGCTTCCGACGATTCTCACAAACCCGCTCCCACCACATATCCTCTCACCAAGCGTAACCCTCCACCTCTTTCCCTCGACACACCCGCACCTTCCCACCGTCAAGGGCCGCACCCTCTACCGTGCCGCACTATGGGCTGTGCCAGTGGCATGGAGCAGCGTCCCGCTGGTCGGGAACGTGAAGCTGCAGATCTTAAGCGAGCGGATCGTGCGCGGTGGAGCGGTCCGGGGTCAGCAGATGGACTCGGCGCATGTTGCACCAAAGAACGGAGATTCCGGCGATGAGAGGCTCGTTGTGCGCTGGCGGACAGAACGGACGCAATCAACTTCGACACCGTCGACACCACCGCCATCCGAACCGCGAAAGCCAGACGCAGGAACCCGCGACGAGTCGAAAACGAACACCAACAAAGGCCTAAGCGTTCTGCTAGGCGGCGACGCACCGATCTTCAAACCCTCGCGCGACGACCAATTCACGGGCCTCTTCATCTTCTCCTTCGACGAGGAGGGTCGTGTCTTGACCCAGACGATTGAGCATGCTGAAGATGCAGGCGGGTGGGAGCGCACGGCGAAGTTTGTCACGCTTACAGATTGGCTGATTGGGAAGGCAAGGGGCTCATTGGATGCGCCGCAACCCGCGGGGCTGTGCTGCTCTGGTGCTGGCGCTGGTCAGGAACATAAACAAGATCGGTATCAGCAGTGGCGGGGTGATGAGGGTGGCGGGAGGATTAGGATGTCAACGGGGTCTGGGTCTTCGTTATGATTCTCTTCTTTCGTTGGACCTTTCAGATGGTTGCGAAGATGATAGAATGCTGGCGTTGTATTTATCTGGACAATCTCCTCTCTTGTCTCTTGTGACTGTATCATACCACATATATCTATACCCTAATGAATGGGTGATGCGAAGCAGAACAGTACATCATGCAACTCAGCCACTGACCCGCAGCGGCATACCCAATGCAGGGACTCTATATACTATATACAAAGCAATAGAACAGAATACCATATCATACAACCCCAAACCGTTCCACCTGCATATCAAGCAGCCCTGGTAAATACGCAGAGTGGGTCATCTATGCCCGCTTTCTCTCAGCAGCCGCTCCAGCAGAAGGGGAAACAGCCGGGGCCCTCAACCCCAAAAACACGCCAACACAGACCCCAGCCATAACGACACTACCCGTGAGATACGCAACCTCGCGCCCAACCCACCAGAACAGACTGCAGAACAGCACCGGACCGGCCGCGCGTCCAACTTGTCCCCAGCTCCTCAGGCGTCCCAGGACAACGCCCCTCTCTTCTTCCTTCGCCTCCAAGGACCCCAGGGCATTCAATCCCGTCACAACGGTTGCGCTCGTGACGGCGAGGAAACTAGCGGCTGTATACAGACCGGCGAGTGATGTCACCCGGGACAGCAGGAAGAAAGATATGGTTGCGCTCACGACGCCGATCCGCACGACGAGGAGGGGAGGAAGGCGGCGCACGACTGTGCCTTGGAGCAGGGAGGCGATGAGGCCCATCGTAGAAAGAAGACGGCCGTTAAGCGCCGCGGGGGAGGCGGTACTGTTCGTGTAGAAGGTCGCCGTGAGGAACGGAAGCGAAAACTCCATGCCGGAGAAGGGGAGGAGGAAAAGCAGGTGAAGGACATTCAAAACGGCCGGGTTATTGGTGTACTTGTGCGGGGAGGTCTTTGTCTTCGCCTTGTCGTCCTCCTCTTTCTTTTTCCCATCCTCATTCTTCGCAGCTCCGGTAAGTCTCGGATGCGTCTCCGGCAAACACCCCCAAATATACACCGTCTCGAGCAGAATCAACGCCAAACTAACCCCCGCAGCCGTCGCAAACGGATTCGCCTTGACAGAAACAATACCCGATAGGTACGCGCCGAGCGCCGGTCCAAACGTAAACGCGATACTAAAGCACGCACCCACCAGCGCCATCGTCGACCCGCGCTGGCTGGGCTCACTGATATCCGTCGCGATCGCATGCGCAAGCTGCACATTGCCCTCGCTCAGTCCACCGACAACGCGAGAAGCAAGGAAGGTCCGGAAATCTGTAGCCGCGACCCACAGCGCAACGCTGAGTGTATTTCCGACCATTGAGGCCAGCAGTGCCTTGCGCCGGCCATATTTGTCTGACAGACGTCCGATGAAGGGCGCGGCTATGGCTTGGAGGAGGGAGAAGAGGGAGCCGAGCGCGCCGCCGAGGAGGACGATGTCGTAGCGGGAGTCGATGGGTTTGGCGAAGGCGTTTTTGTACGCGTTCAGGTAGTGAAAGATCACATTCAGAGGCGAGGACGGGGAGGGGTCGCGCTCGCGGTAGAAAGATAGGAGCGAGGGGAAGAGGGGGAGGATAAATGTGAATGATATCTGGCGGATATTATGGTTAGATTTGTATAGATTTGGGGTGGGGAAGCATACCAGGTCTAGAAGCAGCGAGGTCATCAAGACCTTGAGGATCTTTTTGCGCTGGTCTGCGGGCACGGCCATGGTGTGCTAGCAGGTCGAAGTATGTTCGCGCTGAGGAACGTAGTAGAACGAAAGCATTTAAAAGGTTGACTAAAGATTGCAAGCTGTCTGTTTCATTCCAAATCATTCGAGTTCCAGACAAACAAATTATGTCATACGTTCAGACCCCCTCCACCAATCGGACTGAGTGTTTGTACGGAGTAATGGAGTCAACCCACCAACAGCCTTAGAAGTTATGCTGTCCTCCAGCGGTACGGAGTACAACTGCTACGCATACGGATACGAGCCCAAGAGTACCAAGAGGGCAATCCCTAGTCGCGCATAGTATGAGTGGAGGCGACATTTCTGTTTTCCAGCATGTCTCTATCCTTCATTTCCGACTATATGCCTACGAGTATGCTCTACACGAGAAATAAACACGGACAGCAACTGCTTCATGACTATTCACCTCTATCCCGCCCAGACACACTCGCTGTCAGCCAGCAACTGCCCAATCCCCTCCCCGACGTTTATAGGTATGTCGGCACATAGGCCAAACTAAAGTACAGGTAAAAGAAAGCAGTATGCATTACCAAAGGCAACACACCAACTAGATCAAAAGAAGGTAGAAAGAGATATCGACCGAAGAGCAACCAGATGCACGCTCAATAACCACAACGCAAATGCCAACAGAAACTTTTGCAGGACCATCCGAAATCAAAGGAAATGGCGCAAAGTGTTGTTGTATCGTTTCGGAAATTCATTGCTTTCGTGAACCATAACACCACCGTTATCCGTAAGAAATATTATAGGAAAGGAAAAGGACAGTCGAGCTGATGAGGAGATGGCGTGAGAAGATAGAAAGGTATAGGTGTAAGAGAACTATGCTCCCCTAGTCCGATAGTCGATGCTGTTTAGTTACTGAGCAGCCGGAGTAGCGGTGGGAGCTCCATTCGCGCCTCCGCGCCCACGACCACCGCTTCCACGACCGCGGCCGCGACCCCGGAAGTCGCCACGGCCACGACCACGGAAGCCATCACCTCCGCGGCCACGACCGCGGCCTCGGCCTCGAAAGCTAGACTGCCTCTGATGCTTGCCGACTGCCTCAAAACCGTTCTCGGTCTTCGCGGGCTCGGTGCTGCCCTCGGGTGCAACGTCGGCGGTGATGTTGGCGGGAGTCGCCTGGAGACCAGTCTCTGTCTCAGCCGGGTCGCGAGGAATTTCAACAAAACCCTCAGTGTTCGTGGAAGAAGCAAGAGGATCGTTGTGAGGTTCCCATGCAGATTCAGCGACCGCATTTGCACCTTCTCCAACAAGAGTTTGGGGAGGCGGAGCGACGTTCTCGGCTTCGTTCGCGGAGACGGCGGTGTTGTTTGTAGCAGCTTCGGCGACATAGATCGGGTCCTCGAGCTCGGTGGAGGCGGCGTTGGCGGTGGTAGGATCGGTCACAGGGGCAGATTCTGCAGCTGGCTGAGGAGCGGGTTGCGGAGCCGTGGCCTCTTCAGACAACTCTTTGACTCGGGCGTCTGCAATCGAAATTGATGAGCTTTAATCCCGAACACGTTCAATGAACAACAACCAAGAGAGAAACTCACAGGTGACTTCTAACGTCTCTCCATCGACACTGACCACTGGCTCGTCAGCACCATCAATGAGCTTGTTCATCGACGCAACTGCATCAAGGGAGCCTCCATAGACCTGGGCGAGCACACCCTCGAAGGCACGGCTCTCGGGCGTAGTCTCATCCTCGCCGCGATGCCTCCTAATGGCAGCAGTGCTAAGGAACTTGCTCACGCACAGCAACTGCTGGGTAGCATCCTCCTTCTTCACCTCGGGCGTTGGTTCCACCGGGGCTGGTGTCGCGCTAGCAGCCTTCTCCCGGAGAGCCTCCACCTCCTGCTGCGCCTTCTCGAGCTCTGCCTTCTGGCTCTCCAGACGTCCTTCGAAGAATGCCGCAAACTCCTTGTAGTGAGCAATCTGCGCCTCCAGCTGCGCGATAGCAGCCTGAAGAACAGGCTTCTTCAGCGCCTGAGCCTTTTGATCTTCATTGATGATCTTTTCCTCAACCAGTTGGTCGAGCGTCTTATTCGGGTTACTGGCGACAACGGCGTCAACTTTGGAGGTCGCATTCTAGATTGAGTTAGTAAAAATCACAGAATTGCAAGGTATCGTAGCTGAAGCTACTAACCAGCTTCTTCACGTTGTTGCGCAGGTTCCTGAACATCAGGTAGTTAGCCTCGTGTTACGGAGCAGTCCCGCCGCGAACGAGGTCATAGAGCGAGGGACGCGGGGGGAGCTTCTAGCGGAACATACCTCTGAAGCTCTTTGTAGTGCGGAAATTCGACAAGCTCTGAAGGCGCGTTGGGCTTGATGTCTGAAGGAGAGGGCGACTGCGCAGGGGCAGCGTCGAGAGCAGCTGCAGACATGATGTGATGTAGGTGAAAGTAAAGGCCGAGTCTCGTGTGGGAATAAGGTTATGGGTCGAGAGGATTAGAGTTGTATAGAAGGAAGCAAGTTCACAAGTTCGGAGCTCGGGCAACTGCCTGAAAGATACACGAATGCAAGAAACAGAGAGGAAGACAAGGGAAGTTGACGTGTAGAAACGAGTGGAGGGCAGAAGAAGGAAAGGTCAAAGGCGGGCCCGACACCGATCATCAGCCGCCTTTGTCTGTCCCGTGCAGTCCAGTTTTCAACGCTGGTCCTAGTCAGTGTCAATGGCCTATTACTTGATGATATGGCATTCAGTCATGTCAATTTCACGGCTTACTTTGGATTTGCGAGGTTCGTTTAGAGGTATGGAGTACAAGCTCTAAGGTGGTATCTGTGGTTGAGGCTCTGTAGAGCTTAAGCTACTAGCACCTAACTGTGACTCATAACTATACAATTAAACATAGTTCGGGTATCATGACTCCTAAATAATATGACGCCAGAACTCCGCCCCTAGGCCCTTCTCTGTAATATCAACATATTGGGTCCGACGTTGAAGATGACCGTTCCCAATGCTGCGCCGACATCCCGAACCTCCATTCATAATGCGCAAATCTATCCATTGAAACACCTGTAACTTTCGCGATTGAGTAAGATTCTCAATCAACCCTTGAACTTCCGCAGCGTTTTCTGCGACATCAGAACCCCGTCAGTATCATGCTAACAAGCCTGCACGCGTCACCACATACCTCCGTCACTTTACGAACAGAGTTCGGGCTGATATTCTTCTCGCTAGTTTTATGCGATCGAATCGAGGCTTCGCGCATTAATCTGTTATCGTCAGAGCGGTACGCGGTTTGTCTGGTAAAACCGGACTGGAGGACTCGGCGAGGAGGCAATTAAGGCATGCTGACTTACTCCTGCATGAAGAGCATGTAGTCGAGGAATATCTAGCAGCAAAATACGCCCATCAGCATTTATCATTAACCAATCCTTGGGTTTGTGCTTGTTTACCAAGATATCGGCGTTCTTGCTCAGGCTGCGGTTCGCGTGGGCTTTGACTATCCGCTTTACTGTCGCGCGGGGATAGAGCTTCTGGGTAGCAACCATTCTGACTGGGCGTTGATATCCGTTTGAATTGAGCAAGTAGGATATCCCTCCAGGGCTGCGTATCTCATCCGAGCAACGAGTTGATGCGAGGACCCGAGCCTTCTGGTTACATAATCGGGCCGAGGCCCGCGACTCGGTATTCAGATTACCGTACGCTGATATGATGCAATGGACATAGATGATAGATCGCGAAAAGAGGGCATCTATATTAAGATTAATCTATATGTTGGTCTATACTATCTAGCTGGTACCTAAGCATCTCTAGTCAGTCTCCGGCGTATATATCTCCAAGCGCAAAGAGCCGCCACAGATCCCATGGCCATTCGCCAGGCAACAAAGATATAGAGAGCCAGTCGAATCTTCTGATAATAACCCCTAAGCATGATACCCACCGCGTAAGAACTGCCATCGGGATTCTTATCGGAAGGACCATAGTATCTTCCAATCCCAAGCCCTCCAATGCCAGCGTGATTGCGGTCGTCTTTCTCGTGCACCTCGACAACCGGCAGCGCTGCCGTTTCGCCATCAATGGCGGTGTCGCTCGGCCGGCGCCTTGCTCCGAATTTGATCTGATGAATGTTGCGCTTCCGTAGTCTATACGTAACGAGATTCACGAGAAAGCGCAAGTCGGGGGCAGTGAAATTGGGATATTTCCATAGCTGGACGGCAGTGTGAGGAGGTAGCATATCCAAGAAATCAGCGAGTATGCCGAGTGTCAAGCCCCAGAGAAGGAGTGGTGGAGCCTGGTTCGAGCTCTGCTGCGACTTGCAGACCACTGATCTACACCTCTGAAGCCAGGATGTGGGTTGAACAGTCGCAAGGTTGCGCTTGAGGTTGACACTGCATTGCAAGGTTTCTGTTGGTCTCAGACTTATCGCCGAGAATTGCATGTAGCCCATCATCGCGCGGCTGGCCAGACGAGCCATGAGTCCTCCTGTACTTGAGAGCCGTTGTGTCATATCGACATGTTCTACCGTCCGCGAAGATGGGGAGAGGAGGACATTCAGCGATACCCAGTGAGTCGACGCGACTTCATCTGGTTGCAGTTCGAGGACAGGGGAGTCGCTTCCCGTTAAGAGGAACACGTATGGACATAGGACCATCAATCTGCAGAATTAGCGTTGTTTACTTTCCTGGGGCAAATAAAACGTACGGAACACTACCCCAGCTCGATGTCACAACCCTCTCAGGTAGATTTCCCACGTAGATGCAATCATCTGTTGTCAGGTCGAGGCCAACCTCTTCTGAGGCTTCCCTAATTGCGGCCGCTCGGTCATCCACATCCTCTGGATCTCGTTTTCCTCCCGGTAAAGCAACATGTCCGGTCCAGCGGTCGCCGACGCGCGAAGCCCTTTTGATAAATAGGGCTTCAGGGTCTCCATTCTGCACCCACGGTTGGGAGAAGAAACTGTTCAGTTGGTCTGCCACAGGGGCGCTAGTATCATTTTGTGGCAGCGAGGATCGGTCTGGCCGGTGATTGTACGTGGGTCGAACTCGAAGGACTAGGGCGACGGAGGCTCGTTTCTTGCACTGCGGAGGATTGGGAACATGAGGATAGGAGTTCTGGTGGAGGTCTAGCAGGACATGATGGAGAGACGAAGATAGCGCCGAATATTGCGACGGAGTTGTGTCCTCGGCTTGCATCAGGTCAGGACGTAGTAACAGCAATAAGAATTGATAAATTGTATATCAAAGGGAGTGCGACACCAAGAGCAATAGCATGCATGGTCGACAATTTGCTAGGCTAGATCGACTGATCGAGACTACGCCATAAGAGGCGGAGGGTGGAGCTCCGCGGACACCATAGATTACCAGCAATCATACGGACTGTCAATACACTAATAGTCTAATACCGGCAGCGTCCCGGGTCCGCAGCGGGCTTCATCACGGGATTTCTCCAATTGGCCGAGGCGGGCTCCGAGCGGAGGCTGGAAGGGAGCTCCTGCCGCACGTGCTCGAATGCTGCGTTGGAAGGCGTCCGCTGCCTCACTAGAGCCCGCCTGCCATCTTAGACCGGTAAAGCTATATCTACTGAACTTGCCCCTCCTCCACTTTGAACGGTGAAAAGATTTTTCTGATTTCGATTGACCTATCTTACATTGGCGACATATTTTAACCGGGGGATCACTCGCTTGCCCCCTGGCTGACTGTCAACAGTTATCTCGACCATACGGACTACAAACATCCCCACTTGGAACGGCCCGTTCTGGAGCAATTGAGCTGCAATGCGCTACGGGAAAACGTTGCGAAATTCCATCTACCCGCCATGGAGTAGGAGTTATATCGACTACAACAAATTGAAGAGATTGCTCCGGGAGCGTGATGTCATTGGCGACGATAGCGATACCGACACCGCATGGACGGAACAGGACGAAGAAGCCTTTGTGCAGGAACTGCTCAATGTGCAGCTTGATAAGGTCAATGCCTTCCAGGTGCAGACCTCCCAGCAATTGAGGGAACGCACCACCGCGTGCGAGGACAAACTCCGGCCTCTGGCCCACACTGAAGAGGATGCCCCTTCTGTTGCTGAAGAGGACAGGATTAGGATTGCCTCCGAGGTTCTGGCAGAGCTGGACGACATCACCAAGGAAGTCAGCGAGCTAGAGAAATACAGCCGTATCAACTTTACTGGCTTCCTCAAAGCCGCAAAGAAACATGACCGAAAACGAGGCGCTCGATACCGGGTGAAGCCTTTGCTCCAAGTCCGATTGTCACAGCTACCATTCAACTCGGAAGATTACTCGCCCCTCGTCCGCAGGCTCTCGGTGGTCTACTCTTTTGTGCGCGAGATCCTGAGCACGAAAAGTGCAGAGCCAGAACCTGGGTTCGGCCAAGACCATTACTCCTCGTACAAGTTCTGGGTGCACTCGGACAACATGTTGGAGGTCAAGACTCTGATTCTCCGCAAGCTCCCGGTTCTCATCTACAACCCAAAGTCCTCAAAGGAACTGGAGAGTCACGCCAACGACCCAACAATCACTTCGCTATACTTTGACAACCCCCAGTTCGATCTCTATACACAGAAAGTTGCTCGTAGCCCTGAAGCTGGCTCGCTGCGGCTACGATGGACCGGAAACCTCAACGAAAAACCGGCAATTTACCTGGAGAAAAAGATCGTGACTAGCGACAACTTCAGCAATGAGGTGAAGGTTCAGCTGAAGCAGAAGCACGTCAAGGAGTTTCTTGACGGTGAGTATCGGTTAGAGAAGCAGGTGCATAGAATGGAAGATATGGGGAATGGAGAAGTGGAGCATGCGGTGTCTTTGAAACGCGACGTCGAAGCGCTGCAGTCTTTCATTAAGGAAAATAACCTCCAGCCTATGCTCCGCGCCAACTACACTCGCACTGCCTTCCAAATCCCCGGGGACGATAGAATTCGCATATCACTTGATACGAATCTCGCGCTCATCAGAGAAGACTCGCTGGACAGCGAGCGCCCTTGCCGTGACGAGAATCAATGGCACCGTACCGACATTGATGATGCTGGCATGGAGTATCCCTTCTCCGCCATCAGGAATGGCGAAATAGTCCGCTTCCCTCATGGCCTGCTAGAGATAAAGCTTCGTGGGAGTGCCGCGCACAATTCGGAATGGGTAAAAGACTTGATGGTGTCTCATCTTGTCAAAGAAGCTCCCCGCTTTTCGAAGTTTGTCCATGGTGTCGCACAGCTCTTCGAGGATCATGTCAATAGTTTCCCATTCTGGCTCCCCGAGCTGGAAAACGACATCAGGCGTGATCCTGAAACGGCGTTTCACGAAGAACAGGAACGTCAGGCCAAGCATGCCGAGGAGGACATGGCAGTTGGGAGCTTTTTAGGAGCGAAATCTCCCCCTACCCGGCCTCTCGTGGGGTCTCCCATCACAAGGTTTATTGACCTCGAACCTTCGCGGCCGCGACAGATATCGCAATTTTCCATGCCACAACCGACGCCCTCCGCCGTGCAGGATCGCCAGCGCGATGTTGACAGAGATCGTCAGGAAGAGCCTGCGCTTATTGAAAGGGAAGAAGGGCCAGTTACACAATCCCGCTTGGCTGCCTTATTCCCGTCTTTTGCCGGCAGACGTCGCTCTGTTGCTCTGCCGCCGGGTGTGAAGGAGCCAGGTTGGTGGATCAAGGATGCTGGACCCGTTCGCGTCGAAACCAAGGTCTGGCTGGCGAACCAACGAACCTTTATTAAATGGCTACATGTCAGCATTTTGCTCTCGTCTCTTTCTCTTGGTTTGTACAATGCGGCAGGCAAGCATAATGATATAGCTCGTGCACTGTCCATCGTTTACACCGGCTTCGCCATCTTCTCGGCGGTCTGGGGTTGGTACATGCATGAGAAGCGCGCAAGACTTATCCGAGCACGAAGCGGGCGTGACCTCGATAACACATTTGGCCCAATTGTCGTGTGCGTTGGATTGGCTATTGCGTTAGTCCTGAACTTCGCCTTTAAATACACCTCTACACTCGAAAAAATTCGCAGGAATCACGCAATCGACGAGAGCGACGTGGAAGATTCTTTTTTCATGGCCATGAGGCCAGAGGTCTGGAAGCTGATTAATCAACAACCTCTCGGTCGCGAGTGATTGATTATAAGAGTACCTCAGCTCCTCTCGAACCTCAAATCAAATTGCGGTCCAATGTGCTACCTCTTTCAGAGAAGATGTATCATTATCTCTGCATTACGGCGTTGTTTTACGATTATCACGCCTGGCAACAGCATGGATTATTTTGTATTTTCATTGTTTCTATAGCTAGGGCATTGTTTCGTGCTTTTTTCTTGGTTAGTCAAAACAAAAAGGATTACAAGATCATGAATATAGTACATTTCCAAGTCCGTCGTACGTAGTCCCGTTAGACGGTGCGATCGAAACATATTATATTTCAAGGAATGATATGGAGGTATATATCCAAACCACCATCCATTCCGGGTTGCGGCGGTGGCCGGGACAGGAACAAGGTTGATCAAAGGTTCAATCCTTCTGATTCTAGGTAGAATAATTGGGATTATTGCCACTATGCTCGATCATCAATTTATGCATGGTGCAGGATATTCCTGGTCTGTCTCTGGAACCATTCCATCGGGATATTGCTGACAAATCCGCCTATATAAAGCCTCCAAGAACCATCTCCGATTCGTGGAGCCCCATATCTATATAAATCTCCCCATCCTGGCCTGCGCTCTTACTTCGAACGACAGAGTTAAAGTCCAACACTCCCGGTCTAGCTCAAAATGACGAACTTCAACATCCAGATCATTTCCGACAGCGTCTGCCCTGTATGCCCTGTCTCCTAAAACACCAGTTTTCTCCATCAGAACCATGAATGATCTAACTTCAACCAGTGGTGCTACGTCGGCTACCGACGCCTCTCGCGCGCAATCAGCACGCACAAACTCACCAACCCGCTGGACACATTCACAATCACCTGGTCCCCATTCTACCTGAACGCAGCCTCGCCAGCTTACCCGGGCGTCGACAAGCGTTCTTTCTACGAGAGCAAGTTCGGCGCTGCGCGGACGGGCGCGATCTTCGAGCGTCTTGCTGCTGTTGGAGAGGGCGAGGGCATCAAGTTCAGTTTTGGAGGGCGCACAGGGAAGACGAGGGACTCGCATCGGCTTATTTGGCTTTCTGGGTTGAAGGAGAAGGAGCTTAGGGAGAGTGGGACGGTGCCTGGTGGTGATGCGATAGGCGGGTTACAGACGAGGGTTGTCGAGAGGCTGTTCAGGGCGTACTTTGAAGAGGAGAAGAATATTACTGAGCGTGGGGTGTTGGTTGAGGCTGCGGTTGGGGCGGGGCTGGAGAAGGGCGAGGTGGAGGGGTTGTTGGACTCGGATGTTGGCGGCAAAGAGGTTGATGGTGAGGCTGAGGGGGCCAGGAGGCAGTTCGTTACCGGTGTGCCTTATTTCATGGTGCAGGGGCAGTATGCCATTGAGGGGGCGGATGAGCCGGAGACGTTCCTGGAGGTGTTTGGGAAGATTAAGGGGGCCGAGCAGTGAGTTGTTGTTTAGTTTCATTTAATTGTATATAGCACAAAAGGTAAACCGACTCAGCGTTGAGACTAGTGTTGAAGACAAGCTAGCTATCCACTCGCAACAGAACAGAATGAACAAGCCATGACACCATAACAACCCACAAAGCCGTTCCAAGATGAGAAGCATAGCTGCAGACGCCGGAGGCATGCGAATATCTAGAAATACAAACAAGAAAACAAAAACAAAACGCTGATGAGAATGAGATTCGAACAAGCCATCCAGCGCCTGAGCAGTGAAGACACGACAAGAAGAGGAGAGGGAAAATCGAACAATACCGCCATAAGTCATAAGCGTGTCGTGAAGAAAACAGAGATGTCTCAGAGATGCGGTGCGTATAAGTCTAACAACCGCTACCGATAGATAGCTCTAAGGATGAGTTGCTTGTGAGAGTTGAAAATCGGGGATATAGTCAAAGGTGTCTCTCTCCGCACTATAACGGTAGGCCTTGAACTCCACTCCGTAAGGCTTAGGCTCCAACATATACAACATCCCCAAAGGCACGTCTAGATCGGCAACTTCGTCCCGTTTTAGACCGCGGAAGTAGGCCAGGAGAACACGTGCGACGGAGCGATGAGTGACAAGAAGCACATGGTCGGTCATTCGCTCCATTTCGATGATGACGGTTCGAAGTCTGTTGATGACGTCCAGATATCCCTCGCCACCAGGGCCGGGATAGCGGTAGTACAGCTTGTTCTTCTTGCGGGTTGCGTACTCGTCGGGAAATTTCTTGCGGATCTGATCGTACGTCAAGCCTTCCATTTCGCCTGCGTAGAGCTCATCGAGCATCTTCATCTGCTTGACATCGTAGTCATCTTCGTTGAAATGTTCGACGGTCTGGACTGTGCGCTGCATCATCGAGCTCCAAACACAGAAGTTTCGTGGTCGATCTCGAGGGATATACGAGGGGTTTGGGGGCGTACTGTCTCCAGCACGGGGTGGCATTTGCGACATCATGTCCTTTTGCCTCTGATTTAACTCCCACTCCTTTCGCTTTTCATTGATGAACCGCGTGAGAGCCTCGGCGTACCGATGGCCATTCTCGCTGAGTGCGGAGTCACCACCAATACGCCCGGCCTGGTTGTCTTTGCTCTCGCCATGTCTAGTAATCCATATCTGTCGCGGCGAGAGGTTGAAGTTGAGTAAGTAGTATACCACCTGGGAGGAAAGGAAACCGTGGGTTTGATGTGAGACGATTTTGCGACCAACGTCAATCATGCGGATGTACGGCATGTTTAACGACTCCTCATAGTCCCCAAGGGGGAAGTAGGACTTTTCATACAAGGCGACACGCTTCTTGAAATCTTCGAGAGCCTTAACAGGATCCTGATCCCTGTAATCCGGTCCGGACAGCTTCAAGCGCATATTCGCTTCCAGAAGCACGGGGTCCTCGCAACTGCTCTCGAGGAAAAGAACCCCAAGCTCTGGGCCAGCACGCTTGCGAACGTGGTCCATAATGGCCTTGCGGCGCTCCAGTGTACTATTGGTCGCGTCCAGAATACCCACACTGCCACCTTCTTCCAAAACGTAGTCCAGCAGTTCGTCCAGCGTCTCCAATGCCACTTGCTCTCTCAGCTTCAGAGCCTTTTGGTTCTTTGGATCGAAGAAGTTTGCAGACTGGTCCATTGGTTCCGGAGACGCCTCGACGATCTTTTGCTGATCTTGAGGTGGGAGTTCGCTCGCAGGAACAACGATGGGACCATCCGCTTCCTTTCCATTGACTAGAATCTTAGTAGGAGGGACAACAGGAGGTGGTAGAGCGTTGAGCTCAGGAGGGGAATCATTCTGTGGCGCAGGAACCGTTTCATTCTGCGCAGAGGTCATCCCACCGACACTAACACTGAGACGCCGTACAGAGTCAACAAGTTCCTGCTGAACAGAACTATTCCTGTGAGGTGCAGCCGGCGACTTCCCCGCAGCCACACGGCGACGCTCTCCGACGTTGAAAATCTCGGTATCATGTTGAAGCCAGTTCAGGTAACGAGCGAGTTTCTTCGTGACATAGCTCTTGCCTCGGGCAGGCAGGCCGACCATGACGATGACCAGCTTGGCGCCGAGGTCCCGTTGAGCAATTCGTCCATCAGGCGAGACTTTAGATTTGGTAAGGCCGGGGATATCAAGGGTGGTCGCACGGACACGGCTTGGTGTCGAAGCCTGACTTGAAGCGACACTGTCGACGATTAGATTTGTCAGATAAGATGCCGGTAAGATAACAAAGAAATGATAGCAAGGCAATGGAGTAAAACTGCAAGGGATACGATAAGGTATAATAGTATATGCAATAGGGGTCCACAAGTGCTGAGAATATCCCGACATACAATGAGCGTCAGGCACACAGGAATAGCACAAAGAGCGATTCTAGACCGCGAACAAGCTCTGGACACAAAACAAAAACACTGCAGACAAAACAGAAACCAGCCAACGGGGTAGAATATGACTTACAACTGTGGAGACGAAGGTGCGGTAGAAATCGGAGTGTCTGTTAGGGCGAATCCGACACCATCCCTGGATGGCCGCGAATGCTTGTGGGAATCGGAATGCAGGTCATTCCCTAGCGCTCTTCCGGCAACAGTCTTCGGAGGGGGCATCAAATTGGCATCCTTATCAGTTTTCGGCTTGCCGTTGGACGCAGTACCGTTCACGTTCTTGCTGGAGCTGGAATTGCGAGAATGGTCGGGGGAACTGGAAGCACTCGTCATGATCGCAGAGCGGGCAATGTCAGTATGTTGGGCCATTCCCCGCGAGTGGCGCAGGGATTTGCAGCCAATATGTGTGTTAAGGTAGGACGAGTCACGACTGGAAAAAAGAAAAAATTCCCGGCTGGGAGCAGAAAGCTTTAACAACGCAGCCAACTGCAGGATCAAAAGTGCCTAACAAGCTGGAGTGCACAGTTTAGCAGGTAGTGAATAATAAAGGGAGGCAAGACTTTGCAATCAGGAAGAGGGGAGCTCGTGGTGGGTGGATGAGTCAACCCGGATCACAGAACTGTGAACACAACAGGCTCTTACTGCCAACAACTTAAACACCTGCGGACAGGAGACAATATTATAGGTCCGGTATATAGCAGGTGATATTGCAGGGTATCAGTTGATGTCTCTTTGTGCTAAAGGTCGCTTTCACTGTTAATAAACAGCAGGTGAGCCGGATTAACTGCGATGATGTCAAGCCTAAGCAATTGTGATGCGCTCGAGACGAGGGACTGCTTAAGTAGTGTGTGCCAGGTCCACACCTCATACTCCGTATCCATCGGCTATCTTACTCCATGCTATTTTTTACTGCCCCAACTTTGAGGATGTTCTGGGTTCTACCATGTACTGTAGATCACAAAAAAAGTTATTGGCTTGGCTCTGGTCCCCTGATGGCCACACAGCGGATACAGAATGCTTGGCCCAAGTAAGGGTGCACTACGATAAGCTGGTATATGCCACAATCCAGTTCAACTACACCAGGAACCTGGTCTGCCAAGCAATGACCCTCGAGATCTCACTATTCCGGAGTAAAGCCCGTTCGCTTGTACGCTGTTTCCTGTGGTTTCGCCTCCATCCAATGCCCATTGGCCCACGTCCGCTGGCTGATGCGACATCGAACCATGTTCCGTATCGAGCATCAAACCCTGTCGCCCGGGGGATGCGATTAAGGCTGAGCGAGTTTTGCGCCTTTAGAGCTCGGAAGCCGCCGCCTTATGGCCTACAGTGAGGCGTTGTCATCCGAACTACTTTGGTGTAACGCGCAGTCTATCCGCCGAGTTGTGTGGTTTCACTACCATCGGAATATGCTCCTGATTCTTGGCACCGGCCCTGTGGACAGTCTCATGATCTCCGAATCAAGGGTCATCATCGCCTTGTCCCGCTCCGAGCCTCCGACTTCTCAAGTATGACCGTTGTTGACGTGGGTAAGGGGCCCATAGCTATCGCATGCTGCGGGATGCTTGGCGCTTGGCAGTCACGCTCCTGCTGGGAATACATGCCGGCATCTAGAAAGAAATTGCCGTGATGCTCGTGTACATTCCTTCAGCCACGCAAGCCCAGGTAAATCGGGCCTACCTGTCCAGCCGAAGTGTCAAGGCGATGAGCGTGGCGTAAGCGGCGATACTCAAGGCAGTCAAGATGACCACCGCATTTCCGCTTGTCCTGAACTTGTGGCGTTGAACTCCGTCATTCCCTACCTCGGAGAAGAACTGTCGATTGCCCTGCTGCCGTCGGAAAAGGCCGATTATAAGTACCCCTGTACCGTAGACGGCGAATAATGCCCCAGTGCTGTAGAACTCGTTTGTGAAAATCTTGAGAACCACAAGGGAAAACGAGAACTGAGAGAGGGCTGTTCGGATATAGGCGCCTTCGAAGGTCCGTTGTGCCGCCCGCACTTCCACGATCTCATCGTTCGTCAACGCCACTGTACGGGCACGGTGCATCCGTAGGCGATATCGATCTGCCGCGCGACGCTGGCAGCCTTAGCTTTATGTCACAGGTTTTAAACAGGTGACAGGGATCGGCTGGCATGGTACAGTACATGAGTAGTAACACGACTGCTCCAGGTGGAGAAGCTTACCTCAAACATGGTGGGCTGGGAAGTGCCTCAGTGCATTCGAGTACGCAGGTCGCGGAGATAACAGTCTTTGCGGGATCCTTGATCTCACTAAGTCATCAGGGTGAGATGATGACGATGGTTAAGTGGTCGCGCAGGAAGCGAGTTTAGCTAGCTAGAGCTGCATCGCTCACGTGGACGACGAAAAAGCATTGTTAGCTCATTGACTCGCGCTAAGCATAGATAGACAAGACACAACCACCTGCGACAGCCAAAAATCGCACCTTTGGAGTAGTCAGATTCGTGCTTTCAGTCTTCGAAAAAGCTGAGTAAAGAGCATACTCCATCAAAGACTCTCCATCCATCAGAGCTCTGACCTCATTGCGGAATTCCTCCTGGCGAGCCACGCTTCTTATTGGGCCGGCATCTGTACTCTTCTTAAGATCAGTTTTCCCACCAATCATGCTGCCACATTATCAATTCCTCGCACTGTCGGCTATCGAGATTGCCTGATAGAGCAACATTTGCCGCCCCCATCTTTGGTTGGACTTCCCCACATCTTATCCAGACCGCAGCAACCGTCGGAGATGGGTCCGAGCCTTGATGGGGGTGCTCGGGCGAAAATACCCCGTGCTTGGGCGCGGAGCGAAAAGAGGCCAGGGCTGATCAGACCGACTCCAACGACAGGTCGGCCTGGCTTTTTTCTCTTTTACACAACTCTCTTCCTTGTTTCTCTTCCTTCATTCTACCCAATCGCTGGAACGATCGTGGTTGGCGAAGATGAGCAAGGTGTTCGATGCGGCCGAGGGTAGGTTCTACATTGACAATCCTCATGCGCGACTGCTGTTAACTCTACCGCAGTCGCAAAACACAATACTAAAGATAGTTGCTGGGTGATTCTATATGGGAAAGTATATGATGTGCGTGTCTCCATCGCATGCAGCGTCCCCGAACAGTGCTAAATTGCTAACGATTTACCCGGGCAGGTGACCGATTTTCTCTCGGAGCACCCTGGTGGCTCCAAAATCATTCTCAAGCTTTCGGGCCAGGATGCCACCGAAGAATATGATCCCATTCACCCCCCAGGGATTTTAGAGGAGAACCTCAAGCCAGAGGCTTTCCTAGGGACGGTGGATACTGCGACGTTACCGAAGCCAAAGGCCGATGCTACTCAGTCGCAAGAGGAGAAGAAAAAGAAGGAAGAGGATGTGCCCATGGAGGCACTTCTAAACATGGACGATATCGAGAAATTGGCCACCGAAAAAGTCAGCAAAAAGGCGTGGGCGTACTACTATTCCGCATCCGACGACAAGATCACGAAACACTTCAACACAGACGTCTATCGATCAATTACGCTTCGACCGCGGGTATTCCTCGACTGTTCTAAATGCGATTTAGATATTTCGGCCCTCGGATACAAACTAGGCATACCGATCTTCGTTTCTCCCGCAGCCATGGCACGTCTTGGTAACCCGGCCGGTGAGGCGGGGATAGCAGAAGCCTGTCGCAGCTTTGGTGCGATGCAGATCATCTCGAACAATGCCTCTATGACTCCGGAACAGATTGTTGAAAATGCCGCTCCCGATCAGATTTTCGGATGGCAACTGTATGTGCAGACGGATCGTAAGAAGAGTGAGATCCAGCTGGCGCGCATCAACAAGCTCAAGGCAATTAAGTTTGTAGTTCTCACTCTCGACGCACCGGTTCCTGGTAAACGAGAAGATGATGAGCGTGGCAACGCTGCAGCCGGTGCTGGCCAAGGGGAGAGCGGCGTCGGGAGGCAGCTTTTCCAGGGAACAGACCCGACACTCACTTGGAGAGATACTCTACCTTGGCTGCAAAAGCATACCGATCTACCTATTATTCTCAAGGGCCTCCAGACGCACGAAGACGCATATATCGCATCACTCCACGGCCCGCAAATCAAGGGTATCATTCTTTCAAACCACGGCGGACGAGCTCTTGATACTGCGCCCCCAGCGGTGCATACTTTGCTAGAAATCCGGAAATATTGCCCCGAGGTCTTTGACAAGCTTGAGGTTTGGGTTGACGGTGGAATTCGACGTGGAACCGATGTAGTGAAGGCTCTTTGCCTTGGTGCGAAAGCTGTGGGAATTGGAAGACCCGCTCTATGGGGTCTGGGAGCTGGCGGCGTCGAGGGTGTCAAGCGCACCTTACAGAGTATGGCTCCTGCGCTTCGTATCGATTGGAAATTACTGACTGTATCTAGTTCTGGCCGATGAGACAGCCACAACCATGCGCTTGCTTGGCTGCGAGCGCGTAGAACAATTGGGACCTCACCATGTAAGCATTTCCCTTTTCTTCCTCGCTGTC
The DNA here is from genome assembly GCF_003369625.1 of Aspergillus mulundensis. Classification (NCBI taxonomy): domain Eukaryota; kingdom Fungi; phylum Ascomycota; class Eurotiomycetes; order Eurotiales; family Aspergillaceae; genus Aspergillus; species Aspergillus mulundensis. Next base: position 1,578,526 of record NW_020797898.1, on the reverse strand, counting down.
TTATAATTACTGACCTTGTGGCAGGTCAACACCCGGGTTGTGGAGCAGCAGATCTATGATGGGCCACCAGGACTAGATTACATTCGCTCGGCTTACCGTGCGAAGCTCTAGATATATAGAAATGAATTCGATAGCGTCCAAACCTCAATATGGACATGAAATCTATAACCTTAGTCTTAGAAGTATGCCTGTCAAAACTCTGGACGTTGTGATAAAGTTCCGGACCAGTACATACGGGGTTTAGCGACGGAGATAAAACAAGAAGTCCGACCTGACAGTGGCTGACGTCCAACACAACTTGACCTCATGACCGACATTGCTTTCTCCTCATCGGAAATCTATCCCAGATCTCAGATCGTACCTGGATATTCCGAACTCCGGAGTTGCATCTGTTATTATTTGCCTAGTTCATTCAAGTACTCCGCGTCCCATCCGAGCACGCTGAGATGGCCGACCTTCAACCCACTGACACCGCTCACATGTCAAAAGACAGAAAGAGAACGAGAGTACAGCTATCTTGCACAGCCTGCCGAAGTCGCAAGTGTGTTCATCACAGTCCGCCTCAAATGTTTGAGATGCGATTACTGATCAGCCTTACAGATTGAAATGTTGTCGCACACACCCTTGCACCAATTGCTTGAAGAGAGGAGAGGGCAACTCATGTACTTTTGTCGGCCGCGGGCCTCGAGGAAGGTCATCCCATGGCCGGGCCAGCCCGACGCATGTCCAAGACCGCTTACAGCATCTCGAGAACTTGATTATGTCTTTTGCACAGCAGAAGAAGCAGGAAGACCCTCACAACCAAGAGTCTTCTCCCTCATATCCGTTACAAGCGTCTGAGCTGTCTGCTAGAGGGCAGGTGGTGCTAACGCCCCCTTCGCCGCCGAAACTTGAGGGAACGTCACCTGAAAGGGAAGATTCTCCTTCTGGCGGGGATGGAAAGCTGTTGGTAAAAGATACCGTGACCAACTATATCTACAGCGCACACTGGAAGGCCATTCTTGAAGAGGTAAGTTCCCAGTTGACACTCCCACCAATCTCCACTAACGCACTGTCAGATAAACGAGTTCAAGCAGTCATTACAGGAAAACACTGATCTGTCGGATGATGAAGAAGTTATCGACGATGATAGTTCAAGTGGCAAAGAACCCACTATCTGGTTTGGAATAAGCAGGCCGACGAGCAAGGAGGAGCTATTATCTGATATGCCGGTTCGACAAATCACAGACAGGCTGGTTTCCTATTATCTGATCTCCAAAGAACCAATTGTCAGTAAGTATTCCCGCTCTTTGACAATTTGTGCATGCTAAGATGTTCCAGCCATCCTTCACATTCCTATGTTTCAAAAAGAGGTATGTCCAACACTGCGCCTTCGCATGTCTTGAATGGCCGGTTAATGTTCTATAGTACAACAAATTCTGGTCGAACCCACAAGACGTTTCACTGCCATGGCTCGGAATGCTGTATGCAATCATGACATTGAGCACTATGTTTTATCAACGGACCGGAGACCCGATACACGGTTTAGCTGGGGACTACGGTGAAATCGCCAGCATCTTCAGAAAGAGGAGTGCCCAGTGTCTTGTCCAGTCCAACTACATTGCTGCAGGGCGGTACAAAGTTGAAGCACTGTTCCTTTATACTATGAGCGAGTTCTACAAGAAGCATGACGTGGAAACAGGAGTCCCTTTCCTACTAGGGATTACAATCAAGTTGGCAATGCGGAGTGGTTACCACCGTGATCCATCACAGTTTCCGGCTATATCTGCATTTGACGGAGAGATGCGAAGACGCACATGGGTATTTCTCTGTCAACTTGATGCGTTGCTCTCTTTTGAGGTCGGCGTGCCACGGACGTTACAAGACTGGCAGTTTGACACGGAGCTGCCACGGAACCTGATGGATGAGGATTTCAACGAAAACTCGCTGCAACTGCCTCCGTCTCGGCCGATGAACGAAATTACTACATCAACGTACGTCATTGCCAAATCGCGTATAATGTTTGTCTTCGGGAAAATTCTGGATATGGCATTCTCGCGGAGACCTGTAACCTACGAAGAGACCTTGGAAGTCGACAGACAGTTGGAAGAAGCAAACAGTCTTAAGCCTCAAGCATACCACATTCGGCCAATCAACCAGTGCATTGCAGATCCTCCGGAGTTGATCTTCCAGCGGTTCACTCTTGCAAATGTATATCAAAAGGCTCGCTGCGTGCTTCATCGAAGGTACTTGGGCGAAGTGCATACGAACATGCGGTACGCGTACTCGCGCGTGGTGTGCATTACAGCCGCGAAACAGATTCTTCGTGTTCATACAGATTTGTACCGTGAGATCCAACCTGGTGGGCTCATGTACAGGAACAGATTATTTCCCAACTCGATCCAATATACAGACTACCTGCTTGCGGCTATGATTCTTTGCATGGAACTGTCTTATAGTCACGCTACAATGGCCAAGGTGATGCCAAACGACGACGTGGCCGTCGTTACCAAAGACCGGGAGGAACTAATATCAACTCTTGAGAACTCCCATCAGATACTGCACGACCTACGAAAGCAATCCGCCGATGCTCAGAAGGCACACGCAGCATTAACCGTCATGCTCGGGAGGATTAAGCGCGGTCTGCACACCATACCGCCGCCGAAGACCAATGTACCAATTACAACGACAGTCACTCAACCTACCGAAGTAATCAATGGTGAGCCACTCCGCCTTACATATGTATATTATGCTAATCAAGCTATAGAGCCGCCACCATACGATGCTTGGCCCAGTCTAGATGCAGGAACATTAGAAAACCCGTTGTTCTCTGTATCTGCCAACATGGCGCCAGAGCCTATACCTACCATAGACACGCAATACGCATCGCTGGACGTGATAGGGGAGATGCTTGATACGCCTGCCAACATTGATTGGGTACGTTTATGCATAATCTTTGCCTTGATGGTATATCTAACCGCTGTAGCAACTCTGGGACCAACATATCCAGAATCGACCAAACCATGTGATGAACGGCGATGAGTCGTGGTATGGGCATTGAATTTGGCACGAGTGCGACCACTTGAAACCATTCTCTTTTATACTGGCGTTGAAGCTTGCTATCAGCTGATCATAACTTATACCCATAGTCAGGGACTTTCACATCTATTTGTTTCAACCCTTCTCCGTAAATGGTCTACGGAAATAGTAAGAATAGAAGCAAACAACCGCCGAGATAAGTGCTTCCATAATATATGCTAGCTTTATACACATAGTCGCAACCACACCAAACAAGTATAATGATTCTGTCCTAGGGGGCAACTAATTAATGTTCCCTGTACGGAGTAGTACGTCCCTTACCCGGAGTATATGCATCTAGAATTATGCACCAGCTGACTAAACATTCGAGAACAATTCCAGAACATCATCTCCAAGATTCTCGATATGCTTCGCAGCCAGCAAATGATAAGGGAATAACCACTAGTGAACCATCCTTCTTACACCCTTCTCATGATGAACCGCCTCTTCGCACCGCGTGCCCTCTCCCACGTCCCGGGGCCCTCCACCATCCGCCCCGAACTCGCACGATGCCGCATCATCTATAATACTCCCACCGCGCAATCGCAATCGCAATCGCAATCGCAACAACTTCGTTTCTTCCAAAACCTCTCGCCGCAATTCCACCGCCGAGACCAAAAACGAACCTTCCTTTCCTCATTTATCCCCTCCCCCCCTCAATCATCCAACAATGGCAACAACAACAACAACAACAATGGGCACGACAAAGCCCGCATCCTAACCGCCTCCCGAACACTCCCCTACAAGCCGGAACCCCTCTTCAACGTTATCTCCTCCGTCGAATCCTACGAGCAATTCCTGCCCTTCCTCACGGCCTCAACCGTCACAGCACGTGACTCCGAAACAGGTCTTCCGAGCCAGGCATACCTAACAGTCGGATACGGGCCTCTCAGCGAGACGTTCACATCAAAGGTTGACTGTGACCGCGCGAGATGGGTTGTTGAGGCGAGGAGTGGCGAGCGGTTTGTTCAGCAAGCACCGAAGAAAGAGGCGTCCGGGTTAGGGGCGTTGGCTAGCCTTGCGGGGTTTCCGGGCGCGGATGAGGGGATCTTTGAATATTTGAGTACGCGGTGGGAATTGGTTCCTGAGGCTGAGGCGAGCACCACGGTTAAACTGGAGATTCGGTTTGAATTTAAGAATCAGTTGTATGTGAGTATGATGAGTGCGGTGGAGGGGCAGATGGCGCGGATTATGATTGAGGCGTTTGAGAAGAGAATTCGGGAGGTGCATGGACGGTGATTTTTCGGTATATGGGCACGGCTAGGTATAGATGGGTGGTATAGATGTATTATATGATAGACATGCAAGGCGAACTGGTTTGTTTTTATAGCTCTACGCGATATCGCTGTACATTAGATGAATAATGCTGACCAGGTATATAATACAATTTCTAGAATTTCTAGAACAAACACCCGCCTGGTGCCTAATTCGTTCTAATTTTGTCGTAGACGCTGCTTGAAGCCCGGGGAGTCCTTCCGCTAACGGATTCGTAGTTCTCAACAACAACATCCCAGTTGATCCGGTCCCACCAGCGCTCCAGGTACGCCGCCTTGCCCCCGATACCGTAGTCCATCATCCACGCGTGCTCCCACGTGTTGACACACAGAATGGGTTCAACGTCGGCAGCGCCCGGAGCATAGTTCTTCTGGTTGGACGAGTGTGTACCAAACGCGCCGGCGTACGTATTACCGAGGGCAGAATCGAGTGGGTGCGTGGCCATGTCGACGGGCTGGCGGCGGGCGTGAGCGGCCGGGTAGGGGGAGCCGGCGTTGTAGGTGCAAAAGATGTGCAGCATGCCGTCGCGCTCGATGTTCTTGGCGAGCCAGACGAAACCCGGGCCGAACATGGCGTTTGCGGTTGCGAGGAAGTCGAGCTTGAGGGATTCGACGGAGGAGCATGATTTGGTGATCTCGTTGGCGAACTTCTCGGGGATTTCGGTTTTGGTTGGGGACTGGAAGAGTTCTGTTAGAAAGTTACGACCGGTATGGTAAGGCTAATGCTCACAAGGCAGCTGAAGAAAAAGTGGTTGTTGTGGGCCATTGAGGCATAGTTGAACACGGAGGCCATCTCCGGACGACGGGAGTACTTGATCACCAAGTCTGCGGGACTCATGCCCGCATCGACGGTGTCTGCGAAAGGTGTCAGCTTCTATGCTGTCCGATTTGTATCTCCTGCCACGCCTGAGGGTATGCCGCCGTATCGGCTGTCCGAGGTGGGCTTACCCTGAGTCATCAAGTTGAGTTTATCAATCATGAGACCCTGATATTGTGTCCAGGCGAAGTCGTATGCCTCTGGAGTCAAGAATTCCGGAACGCCATGTTCCCTGAAGTATGGGTTGTGTACTAAGCTGGGTACATTATGCAATGTTCGAGTCTGGAAGCGTGGGAGAGCGGCGGAGATGGGTTTCTAACGCGCGACATGTTAGCTACTTTGTGTTGTAGAAGGGGCGGATTGGGGAATGGCGGCTCACCTGAGAGAAGGCGGAGGCAGCCCGCAGCGAAGCCTGCGGCCGGAAGATTCGATTGAGCATGGTGATAGGGTATATGGAGTGAAAGCCGCAAGGAATCCGTCCGACGGTCCAGTTCGCAGCTTTCTCGACTGCCATCGGCAGAATTTCCTCGCTGGTTCCCAATTGGGTTTGGCGCGGCTGAGGTAACCGGGCGCCAACGGGAGCCAATCATTGGGCGGAGATTGCCTCTGTTCCTGACAGCCCTCCAGGATTATTTACGTCTCTCAAGAGTCAACCTCCATACTTCCTTCCACTGCAGGCAGTTCATCTCCCTACGCGCCTTGTTGATCTGTCGCACCACGACACTGTGTGGGCCCATGATGGCTCACCCCATAGCCCCATCTACCCGGCGCTTGTTCACTTGATGCTATTAGACCAGCAACTATGAGCTCCATCTGCTGTCTCTATTCTAAGACTACGGCGCCTACCGGAGCCTGGTCGTGGGATGTTTCTGTACCGTGATGCAAGAGGCATTCTTGGGCGACAAATACCTAACGCTCCCCGATAAAAGCATTTGGCCCATTTGTTTCTCTCGTGTGATGCTTCTTCCTTTTAATCCAGTTCAGTTCATTGTTGCAGTTCTTTCAAAAATATACCTGGATTGCTCTGGAAAGCATATTTCCTCGCCTAATTTCATAATATTTACTATCTGCCAACAGCTATCAGCTTCGACCGGGACTCCCAGACAATGACCAGGTCTCTTACGCACCGTGTCTCTGTGAGGCAATCGATCGTGATGCTGCTGACAATATTGACTGCAAATGCATCCACGCACCGCGGGCTACTACATCCCAAACGAGCAAGCAGCTGCTCCGGCTCATCGCAGAAATGTACCGGCGGTGGCTTGCCGGATAACTTCTGTTGTCCCTCTTCATCGACCTGCATCAGTTTGGACAGTGGAGGCTCGGTTATCTGTTGTCCAAAAGGTCAGGACTGTACCTATATCCAGCCCATCACCTGCGACGTGGCAAAGCAAGACGCAAGCCTTCATCCAGACAATGTTATCAAAACCACTCGACTGGACGACGACTTGCCTACGTGCGGGAATGCGTGCTGTCCGTTCGGATATACTTGTCAAGGCAGCTTCTGCGCCATGGACGATACAGCATCTTCGTCTTCATCTGCCAGTTCTACAAGGAGTACGACTACTTCCGCCTCTGTAGCTACATTGGAATCATCGATAGAGCCATCAACCAAGTATTTGTCAGAGTCAACGTCAGAGTCCACAGAACCGTCCACGGCGTCACTCACAGCATCCCCAACACAGTCGGCCACTGAATCGTCCACAACTACTAGAACAACAACCGATTCTCCACTCACCATTGCAGATGACCTGTCAACAGTGACGGAAGAATCAAACCCCAGTACTGCAGTACCAAGCCCCACGCTATCTCAGTATTCAACCGCATCAAGCAACAATCTATCCGCAGCAGAAGCCGAATATTCCTGTCCCGGATTCCCAACCAACGCTGTCCTAGCAGGCTTCTTCCCTGGCACTGTCTTCGGCGCCGTAGCCGCCCTCCTCGTCACAGTCTGCATCCGGCGCCAACGGCGAAACAACCTGCCACCAGGAGAAAAGGTGGCGCAAAACACCTTCCGCAAGTCCACAGGAACCCTAATCGGCATATCCGATCCGATCCCCTCCGATGAGAGCTCGTTCCGCACAGACTTCTTGCTGGGGAGAAACTCCAAGCGCAGCTCTGATGACTCCCGCTCCGTCCTCTCGCGTAGCAGGTCCCGCGTAAAGAGCCTCTTCAGCGCGTCCCCGAAGGCCCAACACGCGCCTGCTGTCCCAGACGATGATATACCCGCTGTGCCGCCAGTTCCAGCTATTCTCTCATTACCTGTGACACCGCCTCGTCAGCGCCAACCAAGTCGCCAGCCCAGCACGGAGAGTATCCGCGTCTACACGCCCCCTGGTGTATTCTCGAACACACCGACCCTCAATCCATCTCCATACCCTGCTGAGCAGCGACCCAACACGACCCTAACGGAGATTCTGGATCAAGCACAGGCACAAATGCGAGCTGAGTCCGTGTCAGCTAGCGGTGCGAACAGCAAGACCAACAGCACGGCTGGGGACAATACAACACAGCGCTTTTTGCTCCCGCCGCCGCAGAAGCTGGGAAGGAGGAAGCAGTTGCCTTATTGAGTGTCTTCGCATTTCATTGGTCTACATCCAGCATCAACGTTCTTTTGTGCGTCGTTCTAGAAGTATTTCTCCATCTATTTCGCTTTCCCTTTCGTGGTTTTGCTTTGGCATTTAGCGAGCATAGTTTGCGTCATCCGTTCTAGATTGATCAGTGTAACAGGCTAGCAGATATATAATCAAGATATTCCCTTCGAATTAATATTGACAATGTTATGAATCTGAAAAAAGGCACTATGGCACAAAAATTTGTTAACAGATGATCTAGTCTATCATGAAGCAGATCCCTGCCTCCTAGCTTTCCACCCGGCAACAACTCTCTTAACCTCCTTCAACAAGCCCAGTATCAACGGAACCCCAATGGGCCCCAACAACGGCAAATAGACAGCGACCTTATGCTCATCAGGGAAGTACATCTGGCCCACCATACTCTTCTCAAAAAAGCTCCGCTCGGCCTCCGTCTCTGCGACACGGGCACTCGCTAGCGCAGCCTGGAACTGTCCGTTCCGTAGGTTTTCGCACGCAAATGAGAGGTGAGAGAGTGTCGTTGCGACGGATGACGCAACTGTCGCTGGGATAGGGATCGATGGAAGGGACTCTGTCAGACGGGCAAGGGAGCCCGTTGTCGAGGAAGCGGAGAGGAGGAGGGTAGCGGCGCGAATGCGGATGAGGGTTTGCAGGCGGAATGGGAGAGAAGACGGTGTTGAGGGGGTGCCGAGGAGACTAAGCAGTTGGTGGGAGAAGGTGAGGAAGGGGGCGCGGAGGGCGTCGCGGGGAAGATGGAGTAGGTTGGACTTGTCTGAGTCCTCAGTTGTAGGGAGGGGAGGGTTGAGGATGAAGACGCCGCCCCATTGCGGGATAATCCAGCTGGTGGCTTTGCTTTCCTTGACGACGAGGGGCGACTGGGAGGGGGCCGGTACGTAGAGAATGAAGTTGATTGTTGGGCCACTACCGATACTTGGGTTCAAAGGCCATTCTGCGGCATTGATGAAGGCGCTGAGGTTCTCTTCCTTCAATGTCCAGACTCCATACGTCTCGTCGAATTCAGGGGCAGGCGTAGTGGGTGAGAAGGATGCGTAGAGTTGGACCTGGGTGTCGACGGTGAAGTTGCTGATTGGGGACAGCTCCTGGATGACTGGAGAGATGTATTCCTGTACAGCGGATTCAATGTCCCATGAGGAGGGAGCCGACCCGGGAGTAAACAGGGAAAATGCGAGATGATACGTCTCTGCATACTTCATCGACCGTCTCAGCCGCTTCGTAATGCTCTCCGCCAGTTGCGGAGAAATTTGCTGCGCCTGGCTGTTTGACGAAGGAGCTGAGTTGCCCACTGCATTACTTGACAGAATGTGTGCCATGATCGCCTTCTCCTCTGCAAACAAACGCTGCAATTCGGCGGCAATGAACGACGCGAGAGGCGAGTTGGACGAAGATGGCGGAGGGATCTGACTCGGTGAATAAAATATATCAAGCATGGTCGTTTCTGCGTGAAGCTCCGAGCGAAGGCTCGGTAGGTCATCCTGTGCTTGCAGACGGACAGTCAGCGCCGTATCAGCCCTCACGGCTGTCTGTTGAGCCTCCTCATTGGCCAGTTTCAAGCGTAGATGATGCGCGGAGAATTCGTTCAAATCGTCCAAGGTATGTTGAGTTAAGCGAAGAAGCTGCTGCGCTTCGACATCCGGCAGGGACGGTGTGTCGATTCGGATCTCGAGTGGGAATACAGGACGACAGCTCTGGGTACAAGGATTCAATCAGCTCAGTCCGCAAGGAAACCGTGGTGCTCTAAGGGGTACCTTTCCGCCAGCCCAGTCCAGCATCTCTTGGATGGGCAATTCAGCACGGTAAATAGAAGTCGTTTTCCACCATATTGGGAAGCCTAGAAAGAGTATCACGGCCCAAAAGGCTGCCACAACCTTGAACCGAGTCTGGATTGCATTGGGCTTCTCCGGAGGGGGGAGAGTGGAAGCGGAGGTTTTTGATGTCATGTCAGGTTGCGAAGACCCGAGGTCTTCTTGCTTTGCGCTCATGACAGGCAGGACATGCTTCTGAGGCAAAGATTTGGCCGCATCCACTGAGAAATGGAAGTGGAGTGGGTGAGTCCGATGTGAGGGAGACGTAGAAAGCCAAGTGGTGGTTGAGTCCGCGGTTGAAGGCGGAGAGGCGCAATGATTACCGCGATACGAAGTATACAGCACATTTTGCTCAGTTTTACGGGAGTAGGTTCTTATTGAAAATGACTATCCGCGGACTATTGACAATGGTTATCGAATATATTAATTGATCAAAATATCTACACTTCTGGGTATCAAACCGATGCGCCAAGGACTCCATGCAATGTGTGGCGGAAGATGAAGCAACTCCGCATGTGATCGTGGTTAGTATTCCTTTTCGAATAGCTTCTGTATGGGTTTCGCAGCCTGGATACAGCGTTAGCATTGTTGCGGATACATCATCACAGAAAAAGCGCACATCGATGAACTTCTCGAGATCTTGATCGAGGCTGGCTAGATCCTCCTTCCGCTTGTTATTCTCCGTAATCAGAGCCTGCTTGCGCTTGAGAAGCTCCTGCCGTGCCTGCTCAAGCTTCTCCCGTTCTGCATGTTCGTGGTTTATTCGCGCAACCATCAATTCGTGCTCGTCCGACTCGCGGTGCTCAGGATGCAGCTCTAGGAATTCCTCCACCGGTATCAGAGGAAGCGACCGATATTTATGACTATAAAGGTCCGGTTAAAAAGAAGCGCTGAAACAGTTAATGGATGCGGCATACTCGTAGGACTGGCAAGCGGCAATCTCTCCCGTCAAGTGTCGCTGCTCGTAATACAAATTCTGAAGCTGTAAATGTAACCGGTCGATCTCCTGCCGTGCCTCCGCGGTGCGCTGTTTTGTATCTCGAACCCGGAAAATGGCATCACGATTCTGACCTCGGAGCTGCGCGAGAAGAGCAAACAGATGCTTCTGTACTGTATGCGGCGATTCAGATAGCTGGTCGGGGGCGATTGACGGGTCCAACAAGGACAATAGTTTGTGACAGAGATCCCGAGTCTCGGCGGCAGTGTTTAGGACGGGCAGCAGTGAGGGGTCGGAGACGATATCTCTGATAGCAGTTGCAGCCATGGCGAGTAGACGTCGATGGCAAATGATGAGGCGAACAACGAATGACGACGGCGGATAGAAGCACTTGGGGAGTTGTCGGCGGGATGGTGGCTTGAACGTGGAGAGAACGCGCCAACGGATTGGACTGAAGAGACGGGTACCGATGTAGCCAATTCACCTGATCAATGATCGACAATGTCGCCCTACAAGGAGATGAACCGTTGCTGTCGGACCTAATTGTTGGAGACGAAAAAGAACGATGTTGAGAATTAATTAATGGAGTCTACCCCACTCTCGGCCTTGTTCTTCCTCCCAAGGCCAACCTCCCGCGGACCAGACTCTCTTCCTCCTCACCTCTCTGCTCTCCTCTCGTCTAGACGACGTTCATTCTCCTCACTATATCCTCGAATCTCCTACCTTCTTTATCTTTATTTAATATCTTTACACCTCTTCGCTGTCTTCTTGTAAGTTCTGTCGCCAACTCCCTTGGTTTCCGCGTCCCCGGTCAAATAGCCGCCACTTGGCAGTGTCTAACTTCTCTACAGGTTATGTACGCTTGATTTTCCATAGGGAGGGTGCCCTGGATAATATCTATATCATGGCTTGCTCAACTGGGTCTGTGACCATCGAGTCGTACCCCGACACTGGTGTCTCCTCAGCCTACGCCACTCCGTCCGAGGAGACCGCTCTGCTCCGAGACCGCAAGCGAAGACACTCATTTCATACGGCGCGGAAGCTATCCTGCGACTACGATGCAGACGCCATATATCTTAGGGTATGGACCGGTTTAATGTTTCTTGTTTCAGCACTTCTAACTGCTGGTAGGTCGAACTCTTCCTTACGGAATTGGAGAGGCGCCTCCATTGGATTGAACAGTACCGCCGTTCCCACATGGTTCAGATCGACACCAGTCTACGCAGGGCTTATGCAACATTAGAAGCTGTGAGGGATTCCTGCTCTCATGCATCGGGGGAGCTGATGGGCAGCGGCAAGAAGAGAGCCAAGATCCTGGTGGAGACCCTGGAAAGCCGTTACAACGATGCGCTCGCGACAAAGGAAACGTTAGAGCAAAAGGCTCAAGCCGGCGTTCGCTTGATGGAGTCTTTCTTGATAGAATTGGAATCGCGCGCCGACGCTGTCCGGGATCGCGGCGTTTATGGAGCTCTGGACGAGGGCTGGAAGGCGGTTGACTCTACCTTGGTTCAAGCAAGAGAGGTTATGGATGAGGGTATTGAACGAGCCCGCCAGGTCAAGGACGCCCTCCGCGAAAACATCGACCGAGCTATCTTACTCGCTAAAGAGAAACGTTTGATCGGTTATTCAGATCTTCCTGCGCCATGGCGGATAAACCCACATATCCTCTCCGGCTACCGATTCCACTCATCCAAAGTGGAATGTCTTACTTCAGTCTTCACCTTTTCGAACGAGCTCGTCAACATCTGGTCGCACCTAATTGGCCTCGTCATCGTCCTCTCCATTGCCTTCTACTTCTACCCGCTGAACCCTAACTTCCACTTGAGTACGAATGCTGACATGCTCGTATCCGCGGTCTTCTTCTTTGCCGCGTGCAAATGCCTTGTCTGCAGCACCCTATGGCACACAATGAACAGTATCGCCGACCAACCGTTGATGGAGCGCTTCGCTTGTGTCGACTACACCGGCATTTCTATGCTCGTTGCCGCTTCTATTGTCACAACCGAATACACTGCTTTCTATTGCGAACCCACCTCCCGCTGGGTCTACATTCTCCTCACGATGTCTCTGGGGATTGGCGGCGTCATTCTCCCGTGGCATCCGACCTTCAACCGTGCTGACTGGGCCTGGGTCCGCGTCGCCTTCTACGTTACTCTGGCCCTTACTGGCTTCGCGCCTCTCGCTCAGCTAACCTACGCTCGCGGTTTCTCCTGGTGTTTGTACTTCTACGCTCCCGTCATGAAGAGTATCCTCGTTTATTTTGTCGGTGCCTGCGTCTACGCCTCTCAGATTCCAGAGCGCTGGAGCCCAGGTCTCTTCGACTACGTCGGCGGCAGCCATAACATCTGGCACTTTGCTGTCCTCGGCGGCATCCTGTTCCACTATCTCGCTATGCAAGATCTCTTTGCCAACGCCTTTCAGCGCGCAATGGGTGAATGCCCTAATCTCGCCTCTTGATCATACCTAGATTTCTTTGTGATCCAATCGTACCACATCCTCGCGCCACATCCCATCAACATCACGTCAGTGGTTGCGCCACGACTGCTCCTCAAAGATAAAACACGTACGCATACGTGGACAGCATTCGTTGCCGATGATGAAAATAAGGATGCGCGGTGTACATACATCTTGGGCCATCCCGTACAAAACCAAAAGCAAGTGCACATATTAGACATAGACGCCTTTCTTCCCTTCGAACCTTGAAACGCTAGAGTCTCCGTACTCAGTCTCCCCGCTGGATAGATCTCGCAGCCAGGTCACGAAAGAAGAGCTCTTAGATGGCCGGTTAGAGAACGGGGTTTTGCATCACTGGAGTCGGCACTGTTTTTTGTACCTTCTTTTTCCCACTTCTACTTCTAGCTTGGCTATAGTTGTTATTGTTAGACATATTCTTAGCTTATTCTAGTATATATTTCTTTAATCCATCTTCGTTCTTCGATATATATATATACCCTTTACTTTATATTTACTGATATGGTTGTCTGTCCTATGTGTTTCTTTTTACCACTAAGTGTGGGGCAAATTGTGATAAGTAACTGCTGCGTTCTAAGTCTCTAGAAGCAAGTCAAGTCTATCGGCCACGGTCTGGTCTAGCTAAAGACATGTTGATAGCGTATGTGCCAAATAGTGTAGATAAAGATGATCTCGTCTTGTCTCGAGCTTTATCAAAAGAGAAACCCAAAAGATCCTGAGGTAGATGGTAAGTAAAGAGCAACAATATATGCAATATCAAAACCGGTCCTCGCTCAACCTCCTCGCCTCAACGATCGTTCCCACATGCGACTGTGCAAACCCATGGCCTTTCGTTCGAGTGCTATACCACGCCTTTAGGAACGGCAGCGGGTTTGTCTCAAACGGCGATTTCACAGGCCACCCGACCTGATTGCGCCCTTGCTCGTTCACAAAGCCCTCGCTCGTGACGCACTCTTCGGGGACATTCAAGTCGCGAGTCCTGTCAGTCATGAAGCCAAAAAAGTGGCATGCCGCCTCGTACTCCGCAAAGGTGTCGAAATACAGGCTACCCGAGAAGATCTCCAGTGCTTGGATCAGCTCCGGTGGTATCTGTAGCGCCGGTCGCTTTTTCCCGATTGTAAGGAAGTCCAGCTTGCTGAAGGAGCACATGTCCTTGGTTGTCCGTGGGGCGTACATATGTAGGGTAACCTTCTCGGACTTGCGGATCTCGGGAATAAGGGCGTTGGCCTCGTACTGGCTTATAATGATAAGTTGCGAGCTGTGGACATTAGAGAGGACCCAGTGAACTGGTTTGAGAAACTCGTCGTCAACAGAATTTGCGCCCTCTTCTATCGATTTGAGGAAATCGACTGTGGCATAGAGTAGTTTGCCCATGAGTTCCAAGGGAGCCTTGAACTTGCCGGCTGAGGTTCGCAAAAGGGTCATGAAGGGCGGTTGTTTTCCAACGGCCTCAGACCGGAAGTGCCCCGGGAAGCGGCCGTGTCTGACGAAGTGTTTGAGATCGCCGTGGACGCAATGATTTAGAGCGGTCACTGCTCGTGGCCGGCAGACTTGCTGCTCCCTTTGTACCTCTTGCGTAATCTCTCGCTCTTGCTCTTCATGAAGCATCGTGATAGCAGTAGAAGAGTTATACCATACGTCGAAGAGTTCTCCAGCTGCCTGGTCGTAAAGTGCCAGTGCCCGGAGAGTGTCAAGGCAGTATGGAGGGTCTTCCCAGGGTGCATAAAGTTGAGAGAGTGTCTTTGACTCTGACTCCTGGATTTGGGTTACCATGTCCTGGAGAGTGTTCGTTTCCGGTTTAAAATCTTCCCAGATTTGCAAGCAGCGGTAATACTGTAGTCCCTGCCACGCCCAAAGCGGCCGAAGGTTCTCCAAGTGAGCGCATGTCTGTTTCAGCACCCAGTCTATCACCTCAAAGGAAGTGAAATTGCCGTTGTCATTCGCTTTCAAGCTATGCCTAACCTCGGGAGGTATAAAGAATGCAACCGATTGACCGTTCCCAAGCTCTCTCATCCTGTTGCAAGCTTTTCAAAGTCAGTACCCTTTATCGAAGATATGATGTAGAAACTCACCCTGTACAAGTCGGTCTTTGGTCAATCGCGGTCCTAGCGTAACAGCTGCGCGATAATTTCGGGGGAGTTTTAGATCGACTCCTCGTGAATGATGCTGGTCTAGGAAGACCAAGCACAGATGCATCCTTCCCCGAAATGGAGATGCAATAAGTGGCTCGATGAATCCATCGTGATCTACTACCACGGCTTCATCCTCCTCGTTGTAGAAGATGGCGGCAGAGGCTTGAGCTCCGGTAGTAGCAAGCCAGGCCTTGGCCACTTCTTCATTGCTTGACTCTAAAATCTGTGCCCCAACGTCAATGATAACCTTGATTCTATGATCCTGGTCATTGACAAGCCGCAAAAGCCCCTCTACAGACACCTGGCCGCCGTTAGGATTCTCGGCAAGGACACACCGCATATTTTCTTCCCTCAGTAGCTGGTTCAAAACCATCGCATTTGTGTGGAGAAGATCGGGTAGATCCTTCTGGGGCATCGATTTTGGGAGCATATACCGATTGTCGTTTGTTCCGCTGAAGCCTGTTGTAAGCAGTTGACCCTGCTTTGAAGGGATATCCCACGCCGATGTAGAGAGCTTGAACGGAAACTCCTTTGCTTCCTTGGGAAACACGACCTTGGAGAGGAAAAAGTCGATAATTGCTTTCTGATACCGAAGACGAGGATATAAATCCTCTCGAAAGGTTTGTCGGTCTTCCAAGTTCACTCCGTTGAACGAACGTAAGCCTTCAGGGAGGTCCTCTCGAATTTTCACAATCCAACGCTCGTACTCGACTCCGGGATCATTGTCTTTGAGGATCAATTGGAAGCATTGCCGTACCTGGTCCTCGCTCAGGCCGCCATAATAGTAGCTTAGGCATGTCAGGGTTAGGGCAACATCGGCGTGTCCGAATTCGGCATTCTCTGAAGGCACACCCTTGGCCCTAAATGGAACAGCCATCAAGCACCGCGAGGGATGAACCCCGTAGTCCACCCACCAGCGTTTTCCTGCCAATGCAAACCGTAGGATGCGATGCGCAAAAAGCCCCCTGAGCACAAGAAGCCTTTTCAGCATGATGCTGTTCTTAAAAGCTTCTCGCACGGTATCCTGGTCGTCTTGGCTGACGTCCGGAGAACAGACGAATTGCAATGCGCATAAACGAGTTTGCTCGGACCATTGTTGGAATGATAATCCTGGGAGAGCTTGATGGAAAATAGCTTTAGCAACTTTCCCAAGCAATGAAAGAGGGCCCTGTGCCTTCAAGAAGTGCAGAAGAGGATAGCGAGTACCCTGTTGTTCGACCTGCAGAATGTTTGGATCCTCGGCTTGCAAAGCGACTGCTTCTTTCTCGACCACTTCAAGTACATCTTGTATAATATGCCAACGATCGCTATCTCCGTCCACGTTTTGCTGGTTACCTCTTGTGTATATGAGTTGGAATTTTGGGTCCAGAACTTCGTCGCTTTCGTCAATAATAGTGCGACACCTATTTTGTAACTCTTCTTGCAATCGGATTAGGCTGAGAGCTGTATTTGTTGCCATGTCAAGACCAACCAGTCGAAGAGAGAGGAGTTGTTCTGGGAGGACTATCAAGACTCCTCGTTTCTCTATACATTCACTGTAGATTGCATTCAGTGATTCAACCAAAGATTCATCGAGCTTTGTGTTCCGTGAAAATGGAACATAATAAACTGGGCGATTCAGTAGTCCGCCTAATCTCTGGGCTAAAATGTTGGCACTTTGCCGTAGAAGTGGCTTCAGCACTATGATCCGAGCCAGTTGGGATCCGTTCGAGAGAGAGGCCGCGATCATCGGTGTAATGACGGTGGTCTTTCCCTCTCCCATGTTCAACTGGAGAACCGCATTGCTTTGGGTTTCAGGAGTAATCATCTTGCCTACGATGTCTGCCTGGCGCATTCTGATGGTCAGATCACTCTCGATCTCCAGAAGTAGCCAGTCGGGGTTGTCTGATGGTTCCCAACCATCACAGCTCACTGTTTCAGCCTCCCTGTAGAACATGTTGACGTCGTAATTATCAAAGTGCTCTTGAAGCCTTTCGCATCGACGCAATGACGAAATCGTTTTGGCAAATGTCAAGAGTATCGCTTTCCAAGGCTCTGGGACTGAACTCCACTTATCGGCTGCCAGAAATGATAGTATTGAGGAAACGGTGACGGAAGGCGCAAGTATAGAGATACCAATATCTTCCCAGCGATGTTTAACTGTTGTTAATGTGGAGGTAATCTCAGCCCATAGAGTATTTCGCCGTTCCAAGATATCATCGTGATGCCGCTCAAGTATATCTCTGTTTACAGGTAAATCGGTGGGATCCTGAGGCAAGCATACCTTCTTGAGGGCTTCCCAGCTTTCCAAGAGATCACGCGCATACTCTTGAAGTAAGTGATTAGATCCCTTAGGGAGACCTGAGATCAGGGTCCCGAGTGTAGCATCTGAATCATTCTTAGGACAAGCGGGCACTTGATCCCTCTCGAATTTTAGAGATGTGTAGTCTATATCCATTAGAGACGGAGCCTTGGCCGCACGGAGAAGATCGTAAATGCAAGGTGGATGCCAAATGTCCAGGGAGCGTATTGGGAACATGAGACGCTTGGGCGGCTGGGGTAGCTGCAATGGTGGGCAGAGGGATACAGTCATAGTATCCAGCTTGTCTTGCACGTCCCGAACAAACTGAGAGAACAGTATGTTTTTCCTAGAGCTCCTGAACAATTGCTCGCAGTCATTGAAGCTCTTTGTCTGCCAAGGCTCCATATTTGAAGGCCGTCTAAGGGTCTCACATGGCCATTGTTCCACAATCGAGCTTGTGAGAGCATCAATGGCCTGCTTCTTGGTTGAATTGTATAACTTTTTCTGTGTCTTCGTTATCCTCCTCTTCTCATCTTTAGGTACACTCTTCGGATTCTTGCCAAAATCAGATTTGAAAGACGGGTAGTGGTTGGATATGGTAGACTGGACTTCGCCCCTGTCAATATTCTGTCCTGGTGCAAGACCTATCTGCACTGATCCGTGCAAGAGTTGGGCGGGCATTTCCGGAAATGACCCGGAGAAGGCGACTGCCAGCAAGGAACGGAGATGGCACATGGATGAATCATTCGATTTACCAAAGGCCACCATACAAAACACGGAAATCAAGGAGTATGTGTCGGTCTCCCGTCTGCTTGAGCGGCACTGGTTGTACAGAGAGGCCCATAGCTTCTGCATCGAAGCATCAATAAGCGTAGTATATGTATACTGATTGGGCTGCCGGATTTGCGTATCGATCCTACCCCAACCCTTAATAGCACCAAAAAGGTCTTCTTTCTTAAGCAGGGCAGCCGGCCAATTTCGGATGAGCGTCGCAATCTCGTAAGCACGATGGCTTCGATCACTAGCAGGCTCAGGTCTGTCTCTGGCCTTATACTCTGACGGAGCCCCCGCTTCACATCTGGTGGTCCCTCCATATTCCGATTTATAGAAATGAGAATTCCGGGAGCGTGCCCTATCGAGAAGGCGCATATCTCCTCGATCTAAACCTGGAGGAGGCGGCTCTTTCTTCGAGTCCCAGAACCTGATAAACTTGGTCGTGTTGTCGAAGATCTCTTGGGCAAGTAGCCTAAAATCATCATGCTGCGCTAGGGCACAGAGTTCCCCGTTCCAACTCACTCTCTGCAATACTTCCATCCCAGGGGGGAAGTACTGGCGCCATGGTGTCAGAGCTGCGATGAGTTCCAGCAGCCGGATAGATTCGCTGTCTAGAGGGAAAGGCGACTTCATCCTTGCCTGGCGCAGAATACGAAGTGCTTCCTCAGTTCCTGTGCGCTTGGTGGCGGGATCAGGAAGTACAAATGCGGTAACGGCATGCAAGTATGCCTGGTATAGGGCACCCACCATACCTGTAGAGTCCGAAAGCAACTCCAGGCTTGAGTCAAGAAGGTAATGGAAGTACTTGATGCGTGGAGCGCCCGGAAGCTCTATTGAAACTTCAGTGTTTGGAGTATCTTTGCCAAATTTCACCTTCCCATGAGGAATCAGCACGGTGCGGTGACCTTGCTCCGTTTTGGCCCGTAGAACAAGCTTGTTTAAAAGACCGTAGAAACAGCCTATATCCTGGTTTAAATCAACAATGGCGTTGTGCTCCCTGCACTCCAGTTCTTTCTCTTCATTGATAAAGAAGCTCAGGTGCAACCGGACTAGTTTCGCTTCGACAGTGCCATTCGGTGATATAGTAACTTGAATATGTTTTGGATCGTCTAATCCTTTCAGAACATCGGCAATCTGTGAGAAGAGGGTGTTGTGTATGTCAACCAAGGTCCGTTGACCTTGCTTGGTGGCGGAGGACCCTTCAGTCTCCTGCTTAAAGGACATACTCCAATTCAAACCACTTGGTTGCCATGCCTGGTCAAGCGGTCGGAACTCAAGGACTCCGGTTTCCAGATCTAGCCAATGTGCATGCATCTTGATTAGGGACTCTGGAAAGTCTTCGACCAAGACATCATGCGGTATTAGCCGCAGGATCTGACTTGCTTTTTTTGCTTTGATCACAAGCTGGTCTCCGTTGAGTCCAAAATGAACCTAAATCTGTGAGTAAAAAATCAGTGGTTGACTAGGCTTTGTCCAGCTTACTTGGTAGTCCCCAACTGGCTTCGTCGTCATAAAGGTTGAGGTTGAGCCTCGCAAGCTCGAGCGAACTACAGAGAGTGTCCGCTTTGCGATATTAGCAGGGCCTTCCAGAGACCAGGTATAGGACTTTCTCACCTGTCCAAACAGTCGCTGAAATATCGCATGTTTAGTGTATTTTTCGGGAAGACGACTTGGTGGCTGGTTGTCTATGAGTAGCTCTCCGCTCAATACATTGTACCGAACTTCCTGTGGACGTTCATGCAGGGTCTGGATTGATCGATTCATTGCCCATCTCATATTGTCTCCGCTGTCGAAACTCCAAGCAGATGTTATCTTTATGTGGCTCGCGGTTTGTTGGACTGCGTCATTGAGACCTGTAGGGTCTTCTTCAATAAGTTTGGACACTTGCTGCTCAGCACGGCGCAGAATCCTCGTGGTCTGAATAACCATAGCTCTCGTCTCCAGGGCCTGTTCAGCAATTGGCTGAGAGGTATTCTCAAAGAACAGAATCGAGGATCTCGCCAGCATCTGCAAGTCTTCGCCGCTTTGAAGAAGCGCTGGGAGATGCTCATCTTCCACAGCATAAGTCAAGACGCAGATTCCACCGAGTCTAAAAAGTAACTTCAGGCATGCATGACTGTCCGGGCCAACTTGTGCGTCAAGCATATTTGTAATACCTGTGCACCATTCCAATGCTACTTTTCTGCAATGTCGCAGGAGAGATGCAGCGCGTTCGAAAAATGATGTTGGACACAGGCTCAGAGCCCTGAGTCCCAGAACGACAATTGTGTGAAGCGTATAATGTTCATTCCAGTTCTTGTGGATGCTGTCCAGCCTCCCTTCTAGTGTTTGCAAGAGCTTGTTGACGGCGTCAGGCTCTTCAAAAAATGTATGGGCGGCTCTGAGTTGGCTATCTGGACTGACTGATCCGAACTCCCACGCTGCTTGACAAAATAACTTGTGCGCAGGTTCTTCGTTCATTGAGATGTGTGGTGAGGCTAACTCCCTGGTTATGTTGTACCACTGCAAGTTCTCGCCAGAGCGCAGATGGCCGAAAGCATTCATCTCATGAAGACTAAGAGTCGAATGGCAGATACGCTGGTCGGCCAGTACCTTATTCTGGCCATGGCCGCAAGATTCGACAGCATATTGGTGACTACCGTAGGCAGTAGCGCTGACATTGAATATGCAAAGGTACTTGATTGCAGCCTTCGGGAGCCTACACCTAACTGCAGCCCATACTTGCTTCGCATCATCCCATAGCGAGAACTTGAGCGTGTTCCCCACTGCTACTTTTTCAAAATGGACGGGAAAGCTTTGAATTCTGTAATGCGTGTTGGCCCAGGACTTTGTGGAGGAAGCAAGTGTCAGTCTCGGGGCCCGGTTGGAGGCAAAATTCTTGGTTGCGGGGTAATCCAGCAATTTGATTTCCATCGTTGAGGTTTCTCTTGCCTGCGGCCTGCCATATTCGTCTATGATTTTCCAAGTAATGTCTCGCCACCCAGCAAACCATATGGGGCAATCAAGCTCAAACACAATGTTCTTGATCAGATCATCGTCTTCAGGAAGCGGCCACTCATGGACTTCAATGTGTAAATTGGAGGCACTTGTTTCCAAACGGCATTTCTTGCAAGAAGAATAATGGATCTCGCGGTTCCATTCGTCAAATTCTGTCTCGTGGGCTAGATTCGAAGACTCGTCAAGAAGGTCTTGGTATCTATTTGAACGCTCCTCCCATTCTCTGCGCCGGCCCTCACGTTCAGCAGTTGCTGATCTTATAATACTATCACGCAGGTTCTTATGGTGCCGAGTTTTGTCAAAATACCGCACAGCAAACGTGTCAGGACCTGGATCATCAAAGATTCCTGGCCCTTTGGAGTTGCACTTCTGATGCCGGGTCCGGATGTATTCTTCGACGTCCTGGGCACGCTGCATCTGACGTTGGTGAGGGAGTAGCAGTGGCTGAAGGAACTTCTTCGGAATCTCAGGCGAGAATTCTTCAAGCAACCCGTGAGGGCAGTGCTTGATGCACAACTTGTCGAGAGCAACCCACAACTCCATTATAACTAGGAACATCAGGGACATCTGGTCGGGCATTTGCGCATACTTCTTATCGGCATATGACGAGTATTTATGAATAAGCTCCGCAAGATCACAGCAAACCTTGTCGGTCAAGCAGGTAGTACTTCGCCAACTTTGAAGCTGAGTGTCTACCCAGGCTTCGAAATCAAGTAACGTGAGTATCTCACCATCTCTCAGCTTAGGTAGACCGATTGACTGGCGTTGGATCCGTGTCTTGTGTTGCCGGTTAAAGGTCGACTTTGGGCGAACTGCGGGTGAATGCATCATCGCCTCGCGCAAGTGGTCTCGAGAATGTTTGAGCGACGTTGCCAAATCGATGTCTCGAACTGGACCAAAAGTCGTGGGGACAATTTTGAGATCTCGGGTTCGAATGTGTGAGTGAAGTTCTTGTAAGCGCTCCATGATAGCCCCATTTACTTCCGCAACTCGCTCTAGCACAAAATCAAGGGTTTTGTCTTGCAGCTTAGAAACACGGCGAGCTATCTTCGCTTGCATAATGTTCAGTACACTCGCAATGTCACTGAACTTTTGTGTTCGGGCAACACTCTCTTGGTTGCGGGCACGGGAGCCAAGTTCAACGACCAAAAAAGCCATAAAGTTTTTGTACTCCGTGCGGCCCTCGCAATCCGGAAATATGCGATAGAGGATCGTCTGTATTGCGACTTTTATCACGAACCAAAGTGGCGAGCGTCGCCATGCCTTTTTGCCGTCATTGAGGTTGACTTCATCCGACACATGCTTTTCGAACGACTTGTACGCGCTGTGTTCCCCAAATGCCAGAAGCTGCGCCATCAGGCCCTCCGTAATCAAACCTGGATGCGCAGTATCACGGGTTTCCTCAATGTTTTCTCGAAGATCACATGCCTTAGGACGCATCTCGCGAACATACTCGATGTTGAGCCGGCATAGATTATGCGCCAAGTACTTGCAAAAACTAAGGTCGTCAACCATAGTAGCCGGGATCGCAACGCTCTGACCGGGGAAACACCGGATAAGTGGACCCCGTGCTTTCAAAACAGCAGTAGATAAGGCTGAAGTCTCGAAGGCGTCGATTATGATCTTATTCATTTCAATATCGTAGTGTGCCAGCCATCCGCAGTTCTGCTCGGCGACGTAAAGTGCAAGAGCCCCTAGGAGACGATGCTAGTTAATAGATTGCATCTGAAAAAGGGTAAAATTTTATACCATGATCTCTCAGTCTTTTTAGGGTGTTAATAAGTGCCTCCTCATACCGATTGAGGTCGAACCCTGCTGCACCATCGATGGATAACCACATTTCAATCATATGGGTCACAGGTTCCCATCTGGCCTTGATTTCCTGCTCTCTCTTTGCTAGGAAAGAATCAAGGACATCTCTGACAATGAGCATCAAATTTCTTTCAAGGGATTTCTGTTTATGCTCTGGGCTGTCGGGTAATTTCGGCGGGAATATGACATGATGAAAGATGTAACCAAATGTTTCGCAGTCCATGATGATAGGAAGGCGAGGCGAGTCCGATGATCGCGGATTATGGACACTGGTCGTTAACGAGGTTGCGTATATAAAGGGATCTCGACACGGGTATCTAAGTGCTAAGAGCATGTAAGCAGGGAAGCCAGATTTCCGGATAGAGGGGTATAAGTACTACAACCTGACTGTGGGAAGCAACCGAGAGGGTGTAAGAAGAGGTCGAGACTGAGAGTAAGATTGAGAAAAAGCCGTTGATGCGAGATTTATGAGGGAGCAAAGAGCCTAGGAAGCCTAGGAACAGTGATATGAGAACTTGGAAGCAAGTAAATGGGACGAGCAAGCAATAGAAGAATATGCAGGAGAGAACAAGGAGAGGGGGCAGGATGATCAGTGGACGGGAATAGAGAGATGGATTGAATCGAGAGAGAGAGAGAGAGAGAGCAGGAGAAAGTGGAAGTAGAAGGAGAAAGCAAAAGAGTAGATATAAACGCGATTAGGGATGAAGGGGGCATATGACAGGAGGCAAAGAGGATCTCCCGAGAAAGTAGAAGTAGAAGGAGAAAGCAGAAGAACAAATATAAGTGCGATTAGTGGTGAAGGAAGAATATGACGGGAGGCAAAGAGGATCTCAGAAGGAGAATTTATGTGGTAGGTATATGGGCAGAATAAATGAGGTCTTGGATGCATCCAGGATGAGAAAGCAGGGTGCTATTGTAGGGATTGGCAGAGAAGTTAAGAGAGGAATAGAAGGGGCAGAGACGACCCTCAAGAAGAGAAGCTATGATCAGGGAAGGAAGAGAAAGATGCCCGGAAGCAAGATATATGGTTTGCGAGAAGAGGTAGGCGAGTTGATGAAGCCAAACAGAGTAAAGATTGAGGAATGGGCAGCCCAGTAGGAGGTGCTAATAGGAGAGAAGGCTACAGGACAGGATAGGATGAGGGATGTAGACGAAATGGAGAGGGCTTGTTGAAGTAACAGGAACTGAAAGAACATTGAGAGTCAACTCACATGGAAATACAAGAATTTAGTCCCTTTGAGCTCACTTCGAAGTCAAGGTCAATGTAAAACAAAAACCGCATACGATTTGTAGCCAAGGAGGAGCAACAGTTGTGGACATGGGCTTGACTGATGTGGCTATAGAAAAGACAGGCACGCAGTGAGTATGGCTAGTCTTCTCACCTTCATTCCACCAACATGGATACGCAATGACAGGCAAGGTCTCCACCCTCAATCGAACGATATAAGGACTAAGATTGACCGAAAGTTTCAACCGTCCAGACAAGGGAAAAGACTGCTTCAAACCTCAACCCACGGCCACTCCTTCTATTCTACCATTCATGTCGAGATAGCATCGCGAACAACAGCATCATAGCCTGACACACAAATGCATCTATGCGGTCTTCCAGGACAGAAGTCTCCGCAAGCGTCGACAACGCCAGATATTCTTGATACCAGATGGAGACTCTCTTAAGACGGTCAAGGCCAATGCCGCCGCGAAAAGTCGAGTATGATACCAGGTGTATATCTCCATCGCTTTCAGTCTGTTGACGGCGCCCGCAGAGTTTTTGTCCTTCGGCCGGATCGGCAGATCATTGGCCACCAAGCACTATCCTTCGCAAAGGACATGAAACAAACAGCATCAGAACAACCTCAAAGGCTATCTGGTGAACCTAACCATCTTCCACGGCCAGGCAATACTGAAATCCAGATTTCCACAATTCCTTCAATCCAGGATTCGCTGGGAACAGTGGGTATAAGTGGTTCGGCATGGCGGCATTTGGACAGGTGCGCTAGATGCGTAGAACAGTACCGAGGATAAGGCGCTGCACTTACTGATGCAGACGGTATGTATAGCAGTGCTTTTTCCAGGAAGTAGGAAGGCTGTGACGGAAGCTGGGTGCGACTTGCGACCTGCAATCTAGATCTCGCGGCAATGGAAAGCGAATCCGAGTATGGCACCGTGTTTGCAGCCTCATCTGGCAGTGTCAAATTGATCGAAGCTCAAGACAGCCTTTCCCATTAGAAGGCTGAGGAGTTGGTAGCTCAATCTCGAAATATTGTGCGGAATTTGCCTTGAGGCTCTGGCGTTTGAAGAAGCGCAGTAACACTGGATGAAGAGGGAGCTTCGCAGCGTTCTGACGGCGGGACGAGCTTGTTCGTATTACCTGTTTGACTTAAACGGACAAGAGCTAGCATTTCCAGTCTTCCATCAGGACAACATCAAAGCGGGTCGGGTTGAGGCTTCTTGCTTCTTCTCCATGCTGGATTCGTCAATAACAAGCGCGCCGCTGAAATAATCATTTGTCAATCAGAAGTGGGCGCAGAAAGGATGAAGATAGATCCCGACTCCCGAGCAAAGGAGCTAGAAAGGGGGAACGGTGTGCAAAGATAGGTTGGCTCCATGACATGTCTTTGATGGAGCTAGTTGGCGAGGGGTTGGATATTACTGTGGTGCAGATGCCACAGTGTGACTGTTTGAAGAGAGGGCTTTAATTCAGTACAGAGACCTAGACTCATAAGCTCTCTGTGGATGAACTATTATACTACCAAGGTCCAGTAGAACCATGAGGGAATAGCACACTGGGGAGCTTCACGTTGCTAAGGCGATACCTACCTACAAGAAAACCTTGGAAGTCTCGTAGGCCGAGGCCCAAGACTGAAAAACCAAGATCCAGAACTCAATAACCACTCCGTACCCCTCCTAACATCAGTTGCCCTGCGAACAATCAAACTATGTAAGGCATCTCGAGTATATTGCAGATCTGAACAATGGACTGCTTTCCACGCCAATCAACGATAATCCGGAGACGCGCAAGGGGCGGGTACCGGACAGGTGGGCTGTAGTGGGCAGCCGCAGTACAAACCAGGCCTGGGCTCCTATAGTAGTGTAGCAAAGTATCACAGGGGTCAAACCGCCCTCAAGAGCTGCAGCATGCCGAAACCTCATACATCAAGACGCACAGAATCTGCAACCGGATCAAGGATGAGTGGTTCTCGAGTGTGGCTGGGCTGATGTCATGTTGCTAGGCGACGAGGCGGAGTTTTGCGCCAATGCTGTAGTCCATTGAAGACTCTAGATTACTCCGTATATTAGGCCGGTGAGTTGGGGCTATTGCGGAGTAGACAGGTCTGGTGGCTGGTATCACGCCTGGCGGTGTCTATGAGAGTTGTTCGTCGACCGCGACTGCCAGCTCCAGCCTCCAGGTACCAGAAATTGGAAAAATAAAAGAAACTGGGGACCCCGATCGAACCGGATCCATGGGACGCCAAACCAAGTTCTTGAAAAGGGGTCAATAGCATTTATCCAGGGGTTCGAGGGTAGTAGACAAGATTTACTTTGTAGTGAGGGCTCGGAGAGTGAACAGCAACTGAGTCCCTGCGTTCTGCAGGGTTGTCGTCATTTAATTTGAAATCGAGTCGTTTGGCTGCACTGCGAGATCCAGCGGAAATTGCTGCGCCATCTCGTGTTTTCCCCTCAGTTTCCTCCCAAACCTTGGCCGGCGCCGACTCTATCATCATCGTCAGCTCTGCTTCTCTTCCACTGTTCTCTCTTCGTTCTTTAATTCCTCTTGCGTCCGCTATCTACGCCTCCGCTTGGTGACTTGGCGTAGCCTCTCGTTAATCGATTGCTGGAGATCGGAGGGCGACTCCTATTCCTCCGTCCACGGTCTGTTTCAGACCGCTGCACCTAGTCTAGTCGCCTCAGATCCGACCTGTCCACGGTCGAAACGTGTGCCTCGCATCTTGAGACTCAATTCCACCTGATAACTCCAGGAGCAAACCGCAATTCAGCACAACTACCAGGTTCATAGACCGTTCGCATCTCAGATCTACGACGGCGCGATCGTAACTGGTCCCTGAGCGTGGGTCCACCAGGCGAATTCGTCCTCTTTCGACCAGGTCCGCCCATCGCTCCACGCTCAACTTCTCGTCTTTCCCTCGCATGGTGTTTGTTTGATTCAGTCTGAGGAAGCCATGGGTTCGACTCAGTTCGGGAACTTCGACGTGAGTCCCACAACCGGCATCCTATGAGGAATGTACTGACGTATCTCCGACCGATTAGGACTTCTGTCGCGATTCCACGCTACCGGTCTGCAATGTATGTCGCTCTCCTTCCAATATCCTCGGCATCGCGCGAAGAACACAGCAGCTAATCCTGCCTCTCTCCAGCTCTTCGTTGATTCCAATCAGCCTCCCAATGCAGCCTACGGCGGTTGCGCTCTCCGTGGAATTGGACTTAGCGACGACCGATATCTTGCGAATCTGGGTATGGAATGTTATTCAGTCATACAAGTCTCTTGCTCATGGACATAGGGTCTATTTTGCTCGCATTTATAGCTATTCTTGTCTCATTGCTTCTGATATGGCGTTCAGATCGGAAACAAGCGGCCGTCGGGCGAAGGTATGAGATTCGACCAACCGGGAGATATACGATTAGCTCACGGACCGTACAGAGAAATGCAGATATTCTTGCTGGGATTTATTTTCGTCGAAATCTGCGAAATTTTCTCCGTTGGCG
The DNA here is from genome assembly GCF_003369625.1 of Aspergillus mulundensis. NCBI lineage: Eukaryota > Fungi > Ascomycota > Eurotiomycetes > Eurotiales > Aspergillaceae > Aspergillus > Aspergillus mulundensis. Next base: position 1,550,834 of record NW_020797898.1, on the reverse strand, counting down.
GCTTTCCTCTCGACGATGATGTTCGAAAGGTTTGTTTACCCGTGCATGGTCATTGTCCAACGACCTAACATCCTGCAGGGCTTCTCGGCAGCTCACGTTGCTGCAATTACTGCGACATGCTGGGTTCTCTTGCTGAATGCGCTTGTTGGTTTTCAGTTCCTTGACGACGGAACTCCTGCTTCGATGGGTCTTCTCTTGGTATCCGGCTTGATTCTCTTCGTTGGCACGGGATACATTGCTCTAGACACTGCTTTCGACTGGACCGGCGAGTTTGCGACGAACGCAGACAACGACTATCGGAATATCGCCCTCTATGTATTATACCAGCTTTTTCCCCTCGTCTGTCTGGTTGCGTTCTTCCTCTTAGAAACCTTCCTGGTCGTTCGTATTCTGGGCGAGTTCCGTCCAATGCGTGCGTATATCTCTCAGGACAAATGCTGCCTTCATTGACTGACTATCCACAGTGTACCTTGCCGCCGCCGGGCTTCTGTTTGCCATCGGACAAATATTCAACTACGTCGTCAGCACTCATCTGTGCCAGGCAACTGACGGGAAGATTAATGGCGCCTTGTTCGAGACGCTCTTTACTCTATTCTCAGTGGTTATGCTCTGGGTATTCTGGAGCAGTATTACCGAAGACGACTGGCCTACGCCATTGTCGCAGCCGATGCCGGGGTACAACTAATATCGCCTGATTTGCAAGTACGAAAACCAGAAAAAAAATCAATCCAATCTATTTAGAGGTTGGGAGAGTGTCCTTCCTTCGCCGTCCTCTCAATCAACACTACCATCGCCGACGATCGTTCCGCGCAAACGCTTGATACCCTCAACAACACCTTACGCTAATAACCGAAGGACCGACCAATTCGACTTCGACTTGAAAATCTAAATCCAGCTTATGTTCCACCTTTACCCATGTATACTTTTCATGTTCCCACGATTGATTGTCTTGGATGTGCCAATGTGCCTCGGTCGACTACGATATCTTTGCCATTTTGACTATGATCTACCCGGCCGCTTGCTGCGTTGCGCTTAAGGTCTGGAATGTGGAATAGGCGGATATCAACTCCGTCCGAACTCCAGACTTCAGCTCAACCCGGGCTCAGATCCATATGTACGTTTTTGCAGCTTTTCTTCTCTTCTAGATACCTATTTCGCGATGTAAGTAGTAGTGACTCCAGTAGTAATACATAACTGATATTCCCACATTTCTGGTCTCATCGCTTCCACTTTGTGCTGCTATTCTTCTAGGTTGAAGTGTGAACAGGTGGACTTTTTGGTTATCGAGGACCCCGGCTCATTGAGGTGCTATGCCATGTCATAGCCTATACAGTCAGTGAAACTCTGGCGTAATTCTCTATGTGCATTTGATATGGTTCATCCTACTTACGAGGTACTCGAGTGCTAGGACAAAGGATCCAAAAAAGTGTCTACTTAAATAATTGGAAGAGGATTGGATGAGGATATATATTTTCACGGGGCTATAAGAGGCTCGAATACTCGATTCCGGCTGTTCATTCTGAGCTATCCGGAGTCTTTCTTGGTAATGTACATCAGATTGCTAGGTGACCTAGAAAATCACATGGTGGGAATAATGTGTATAGTATGCACAGCAAAGCCCGTAGGAATGCTAGACGACCAAGGCCGTTAAACCAGTAAGAATGACAAGAAAAAGAGAGAAAATATAAGACAGTCTCCGCCGAAAACAAAACATCGATATCCACGCCTATGCAAAACAGAAAGAAAGAAGCCCTCAACGCATCAAAGGCCTGCGGCACCAGTCAAATCAAATGCGCACCTTAACGTCCACGCAAGGCAGCGTCCACTCCCTCCTCCCCACCAAGCTCCGCAGCCACTCCAGCCCGAACCCCGTCAATTCCTCCTGTGACTCTGAGCAGGAGCCATTGCCCGATAGCCGCCGTGACGTCTCGTCATACATGGCCCCGGCAAGGGCTTTCGCGGTGCTGTTCAACGTGTCGAAGATGTATCCCGCTAGCGACTCGTGTTGAGCGGGCGTATCGCAGGGCGTATACCGCGGGGCGAACCAGTCGGAGCGGAGGTCAAGGAAGCAACGGTCGGACCAGTTGCAGGTTGAGGCGAAGAGGATGACGAGGAGGGCGGAACAGTAGATGCATGGGCGGTGGAGGAGGTAGGTGAGCGTTACGAAAGAGATCAGGAAGAGCGGGGAGGCGTTCGTCGGGATGAAGAGGAGGGGGAGCCAGCTGAATTTCGTTAGTTTAGGTTCTTCTGGGCTCAATTCGGAGGAACGATTTTCTTAGAGAGATGGAATGTATGTTTGCTTACCTCCTGAGACAGAACATGTTGGTAAGTTATTCCGTGTGTTGGACAGTGTACGGAGAACGCAGAGTACGGCAGACGGAAGGCTGCTAGTGTTGCCGAAGTCGAGGGAGACGTCGGGGTGGTGGAAATTACTGGCAAGAAAAGCCGTATATATGCGTTGAACAGCAGAGCAGATGGTGAATAATCTCAGATGGACAAAGTGCCATTCAACAAGCCATTTTTAGCTGCTGCAAGTGCTCAGATTTCTTCGCACTTTTGTGGCCCGACGACAGATACAATGATGTCGATTATTGAGGCTTCACTTGCGGATCAAGACGCCACTTTACAGCAAAACGAAAGCGGTCAGCCTCGCTCCAGCCACACAAGGAATCTTCACTTCACTGTCGGTTCTCCGACTTCTTCTTCCCTCGCTTTCGCTTCACACTTCTTCCTGTACAATATCCTTTCCTTTCGCAGTCTGCTTGATTTCTTCCGTTCCAATTGGTCTTTATCTTTCTACGACGTCTCTTCCTGTCGCTCCTTTTATTCGCCTGTCTCTGCTGACTCTCGAAAGAGAGCTCTTGTGGTAACACCGAGCTTAGTGTCTCACTTGGAGTCGCCTTCTATCACGGCGAGCGACAGAAATGTCCACCCCAAATGATATCCAAGCTCTCCTGGCGAGTATAAGGCCTCGTCCCTCGCCGTCGAGCACGCCGGCGCAGGATCCCGGCATGGCCCAGTATTCCCAGCATTACCCGCACGGATACCGGCCCCAGCAGCCGCCTTACGACGGCCAGAGCTACGCTCATCCCCATCTCCACCAACCGGCCTATCGCCATCCGTCCGTTTCTTCGACTTTGCATAGTCCGTCTCCCGTTAACCTTCCGCCCCGTCACGGATCAGACATTCTTAGTCCTAATGTCGTCACTCCGGGCGAAGCGTTTCCGCAACACCAGCCTCAGCCTCAGAACCCTGACCGTTCTGTCAATCTGCTGAATCTGCTTAAGTTCAACCAGCCGAGCGCCAGCCCTGCCCAGCAGCAGGTTCCTGCGGGCATGGAACAGGCTGTTCACACACATCCATCGGCACCGGGTGTGGAAAATGCTCCGAGATCTCACTCTAGGAACATTTCTGCGTCGGACTTGGTTGCTCAGCTCTTCGGCAAACAGGGCCAGGCCGCTCCTGCTCCGCAAACCCAGTCGTTGTCTCAGGCTCCGCCCGTTACAGAGAGTCCCTTTACCGCTGAGGCAAGCGCTCAGAAACCACAGGATGTGTTACTACGCCTGCTCAATCGGCCCAAATCTGGCCAAGAATTGTCCGAGGCTCGTCAGACTTCTAGTTCCATCTCCTCTCAGAGGAACACTTTTGAGTCCGACTTTGGCGGCTTCACACCCTCAACGCACGGCGCTGTGGAATCCACGGGCCTGGCATCTGGGAAACCGGATAAGCCAACTCCAAACGAGACTATCTTCGCTACTGTGAACCCGTTTGAGCAGCTGGCGGCAGTTTCACGAAGCAGAACTCCTCAGCTCAATTCTCGTGGCGAGAGCCCGGCTGTTGAGGTGACGAAGCAAGTCAATGTCACTGCTGAGGTCGAGTCTCTCCCTGCTTCTCAGACTACCGAGCGCGGACGCCCGCAGCCGCCTCCGTTGAACGAAAATCAAAAGGAAGCCGTTACCAATGTGGTCGATAGGCTTGTTCAGCAGATCGTCAAGGACGTCGATGAATCTCTTGAGAAGGCGGCTCAGAAGAATGATTCGCCAGCGCCGGCAGGTTCCGAAGATAAGGTCAAGGCTACTTTAGTGTCCACCGCTGCTGTTCAAAATCCCACCGGCGAGACCGAGGTTTTGAAAGAGACCACCGAGGAAATTGCCAATACCGAAGACGCCCAGGAGAACTCCAACGGCGCCGGAGAGGCATTGGCGGATAGCTGGGAGAGCGCTGAAGATAGTGCTGAAAAGGACGAGGAGCGCATCGTTCCTGTACACAACTTCCCCTTGAAGCCATTCATTACCATTGTTGTCAAGCCTTATGCTGGAAAGCTTCCGGCTCTGCGCGATGATGGGATTATGGATATTGCTCGTTTGAAGAAGGAATTTGACCAACTAGATCGTTCTTTGACCTCGGCTACCCCGGACTACATAGTCTACGCCCTTGCCAAGAATGGAGGTATGCGTATCATCCGCCAAGAGGATGGTAGCGACAAGCAAGTCCTCCGATCTACTCGTGATCGTGTGTTCAATGTTTCCGTATGCACATCGCAGCCGGTCGGTGGCTCTTCTGACGACCAAGCTATCCTGGGTATCGGCGTCAGCGGTGCTGTGTACTGGGTTTTGATCTCTCGTGGAGATAGAGATCTTTTTGAGCAAGATGCTTTGGAGAGCGAAAGCCTCATCTTCCCCCCGTTCCCGGCTTCTGACGAGAACACCTCCGGCGGCCAGCTGAAAACGCGGGCTAAACGGAGCTCTTGCCACCCCGGGTTCTTCGCGATCGGACGAGGCAAAAACATCTATGTGCTATCTCCACAAGCTGCTGCAAACCCTGCTTATGGTGTTTCCGGGAATAACCGCACTGTCAACACGGAACAGTTCTTCAAGGAGCGTGCTCTAAAGATCTCTACCGGAAAGGCCGGGAAAGACTTCACGTTCAGTGGCGATGATACTGTCATTGCATCTCTGGACAAGACCGGTCGCCTCCGCTTCTGGGATATTCGTGAGGTGGTCAACACCCCTGATGCAGAGATAACGGCCAATGAGATTCGCACTCCTCTGAGCACCTTTGTGACTGGCAGCCCTACGGAAAAATCATGGCCGACATCTGTCCTCTTCCTCGATAAGCTACGTCCCTATGTTAAGTCGATGGCTCTTCGCTATGTTCTTGTTGGTCTGAAGCAGAATCACACCTTGCAGCTCTGGGATATTGGGCTAGGCAAGGCTGTGCAGGAGCTCAAGTTCCCACATGAGAACGAGTCGGACGCCATCTGCAGCGTGGCTTACCACGCATCGTCCGGTATCCTCGTTGTCGGACATCCTACGCGCAACTCAATTTACTTTGTGCACCTATCGGCGCCCAAGTACAGCCTGCAGTCCATGTCGCAGGCGTCATTCATCAAGCGTGCCGCCGAGAAGGACAACAGCCTTCCTAAGCCCGAGTCCACCGCGTGTCTGAGTGGTATCCGGGAGATCTCTTTCGCTTCGAAAGGCCAACTTCGTAGCCTGGACCTTCTTCCCATCGCAAAGGCAGCAGGTGAGGATAGCGGCCTCTTCGAGCTTTACGTGATGCATTCCCGTGGTGTGACGTGCCTCAACATCAAGAAAGAGGACCTCGGTTTAGGACAAGACAACAGGATTATTCGCCCTGTCAACTCCTTGGAAGAGGGCTTGATTGAGATCGCCGATCTCCAATCTTTCCCTCCTTATATGGCCGACGATTTCTCCGTCAACGGCGATTCTACAGGCACTCCCACGAAGGTCATTCCTAAGGAGTTTGCTAAGGCGACATCTGAGACCGCGCCGGAGAGTAACGGAGCTGCAAGCACCGGACCTAGTATCCTGCGCACCCAATCTCCCACGAAGGCTGCCCCCAAGAAGAAGGCTGACGAGCCTGTGGAAACGGCCTCTGCGGCCGCATCCGAGAAGCCTGATAAGAAGAAGAAAAAGAAGGCTGCAGTCACCGCAACTGAACCTAAGAAGGAGCCTGTCGTGGCCACTACTCAGGGTCCATCAACCGTTGAACAGTTGAACGGTGAGGCTCTTGAAGCTCCGAAGGCTGCCGACTGGAATAAGCACATCGAGGCCCTGCAGGAGGGGGTCACCTCCGAATTCAACAAGAGCCTCGGCCGCGAGCTAGAGGGTCTCTACGCCCGCTTCGACGAGGAACGACGCAGCTGGGATGCCGCGTCTGCCTCCAAGCAAGACCAGGTCCTGCGATTGGTGTCGAGCACGCTTTCCGACAATGTCGAAAAGAACCTCACACGCATTGTCACCCATGCGATCCAATCCGACGTTGTCCCTGCGCTAGGCGACCTCACCTCTGCTGCCGTGAGCAAACAACTTAACACCGTTCTATCTCAGCAGTCTGGGAACGTTATCTCTCGCGAACTACGTCAGTCTCTGCCCGATGCGGTCACCCGTGCCTTGCAACAGCCAGAGGTCATGAAAGTTGTATCGGACGCTGTGGGCCAGAAGCTGAGCGCTCAGGTGGAGAATCAAATATCCAAGACTGTGCATGACAGTCTTGCCCCTACGCTGAAGAACGTCGCCATCCGGGCAGCCGAAAAGGTTGGAAGCGACATGGAGAAGCGAATGCAGGCTCAGGCAAAACAATTCGAAGCTCAGCGCCAAGCCGATGCGGCCAAGATTGATGAACTCACTTCTTTGGTCCGCGGACTTTCGGACACCGTCACTGCTATGGCGACCGCTCAGACTGGATTCCAAAACGAATTTCTGCGCTTGAACCAAACTCTCGCTGCTCGCAATGCGTCCGAAGGTAGACACGTCTCCGAGGGCCCAGGCAATGTTTCGCCAACACCGCTCGCCGGCTCGGTCAGCCCCGAAAACAGGGAAGTTGCCGAAATTACGGAGCTTATACAACAAGGAAGGTTCGAGGAAGGTTCTGTCAAGGTATGTCGACTGTTCCTCTACCGGTAGCATCTTTCTAATCCGCACCAGTGGCTCCAATCCGAGCAGCAGGCCGACCTATTCGATCGCCTTTTCGTCCACCTGGAACCTTCGTACTTGAACAGTGTCTCTCCCATCGTGGCCCTGTCAGTCAGTGTTGCGGTCACCTCGTCGCTGCAGACAAACGTGGTGCAGCGTCTTGCCTGGCTAGAAGTCGTCCTTCAGACCGTTGACTTGAGGGTAAGCACCCACACTTCTTTGTCTTAACGCAACACTAATTCTCTTCAGGATACCGACATCCAAGATGTCGCGCCCAAGATCATGGACATCCTTATATCCCGCCTCAACGAGCTCTACATGACCGTCGCCAAAGAGGCGCCGGGCAACCCCATCCTGCGCCGGATCCCGCCTCTCGCCCGCAGAGCCACCGAACTCCGCGGTCATTAGGCGTCAAACGGTCATAATCACTACGACCGTCATATTATCGAACGCGTAATGCATCTGCATTTGGATCTTAATGATAGTTATATTATGAATCATGCATTGACGCAATACCAGCAATCGGCATGAGCCGGATGAGGTGGGTTGAGGAAGGAGTTTTGAAGCATATGCATATTTAGCTTAATGGATAAGAAAAGGGCATTGATGAGCTGGAGCATTTGCTAGCATGTGATCATGAGATGGCATATCAAGCGTAGCTATGGGTTTCAATGAGGAGTTTTGATGCTGTACCTTTTCCAGGCTTTCCATGCAGAGTTGATTGCTCCTGGCTTTGATTTCGTAGTTGACTTGGTAGCTTTTCTCCCTTCAGCTTCCATTAGACCTATCCCCAGACTCACCAACTGCAGGACAGCCGACTCTCTCATGCCAGAACTAGACTGACCTCATTCCAGCTACCGATTACGAGTATACTAGAGCTTCCTGCTTCGTGGTCTTCTGATGTTTTCCGATTGATCGGCTCTAAGATCTATATAAATTAACCATGCAACGCAATAATATTGGATACCGGCCATTGTAGTCCGGTTCTCCTCTGCCCCTGGCTCCGAAGCGCTCCAGCAGCAAAGATGCACGCGAATTAAAAGGAAGAAGATAATTAATCACGCATAGAATGCAACCCCATCTGCAGCCAAAGGACCCTGCTCCTCAGTCTCTTCAACAAACTCGAACCCTAATGCGCGCCAGTTCAACTCCTTCCGCCAGTGAAGGCCATAGTATAGTCTGCCTTGCTTTGGGGTTTCTCCTTGTCCGGTTGTACTTCCATCATACTGTTGTTCGTGCTCGGTATTTTCATCAACAACAGGTACAGGTCTAACGACAGGTTCAGAAGCGAGACCACCCATGACCATCCTCCCGCGTTGGGGATATGTCACGGACCGGAACCGCGAGAGGAGGAGACCCATGCAGCAGCAGAGGCAGGGTTCGTGGGTCAGATATACGTCCAGATCAGTACAGAGGTATCCGCCCTGGGAGCGGGGGCGAATTCGCGGACCTGGTGAATCCTTGCCTTCGCCCTGCTCTGTTGTTGATGAATGCGGAACAGCCTGAGCATCGTGAGGGCCGGTCTTCTGGTATTTCTCCGGGACTGGAGAGATACCCGTTGATTCATCCGTTGATTCGGACTCGGGTCCAAGTTCCGTTTCCGTCTCTGGAGCTGTGAGGTCTGTTTGGGAGAGAAAGTATGATTCGAAGGGGCTTAAGAGGGGTTTATCGGCTTCTGCGGCTGGGTCGCCGGCGCGCCGTTTGTAGGCGACGATCTCTGCTGCGCGCATGAGGGCGTGGAGGTCTGGGCCGCCTTCGAGGTCGGCGTTGTATGATTCTGTGGCGGGATTGGGTCCCGGTCCTGTATGCAGTTCAGCTGTTGATGGATTTCCTCCTTCTCGACGGGCGTACCGCGCGTCGCCGGCGACAGCGACGATTGTTTCCGGCCATCGGGAATCGATATCACCGTCTGCATCTAGGATCCTCGCGACGATATCAGGATCAACGACTACCGCGCCAACGCCCCGTCCCCAACCAGATCGCTCCGCTTCCTCGGCGACCTTTTGCGCAAACGCCAGATACCGCCCCGCATCTGGCTGGATGAAGTCGCGAGTACGGTTTAGAACTTGAACAGGCGGCGAAATCATCGCGCGTGCAGCGGCGGGATTGTACACAACGGGCCATAACTCCTTTGACCATTTCTCTGCCTGGGCCGTGCTGAGCGGCGGGAGGGTGGGGACTTTGATCGTATGCAGCTTGACCTGACCTGCGGGATCTGAAGACTGCGCGTCGGGGTCCGCCGGTGGAGGAACGTAGGGAGCGAGTAGTTCTTGTAACTGGGCAGCTTCTGGGAGAGGTGGTGAGACAAGGACGAAAATGGTCTGCGGTGATGGGTTATCCTGAAGAAGGATTGGGTGCAGTGATTCGGGGAGGTTGTTCTGTTTCGCAAAGCGGCGGAGGTGGTTCATGGGACGGGCTGAATCGCGGGGATAGGCTGCGTCAAGGACTCTATTTTTATCAGTGATGGAATACCTTGGAGACTTGGAATGGACTTACTTGATGACTTTTGCGGCGCTTTTCACGTTCACGCCCGCGACGTAGGCATTGCCTGAAGGTCGTTAGAGTAGGCCGACCCCCCGCAACCAACGACTGGCCTTACCATACTCTTCGGCCGGCTGAGTTTCCTGCACTGTCCTTATCGGCGTCACTTCGCCTACAAGAGGCTGAACGCCACGGAGAACCTCCTGTACCTCCATGGCTCTGGCGGGGCTTGGGAGCGGGAGGAGGATGAAGAATTGGGGACTGCGGATGCAACCCAGGCGGCGGCTGGCGTAAGGAAGGCACAGAAAAGCGACGAGAGCGCTATACTTATATCACGACATTGATCTGCGCATTGAACGGCGTCAAATATTCATCTATCTACGGAAGACTGGAGATATCCCCGCTGCAACCCTGTACCCTAAGACCTAAGCCCTAGTTACCTTTCAATGTAATGCCTGAGGCAGTTATGACATCACGATCACGATGCTTGTAGTAGTAGTAATGTTGAGGATAGATACTGCTAGAAAGTCTTGAACAGAATGAAATGGTATAATGGCGCCAGGGTATAATGGCGCCGTGTTGGAATCGAGTATGCAAACAACAGGAATCTCAAGATGCCCCCCGAACTACCTGAAACGCCCTGAATGAAATAATACAGAACCCGAGGGATATTGAAAACAAGAAACTAAAAGACGCAGAACCAGAAGCAGAGAGGATATAAAGCCCCAACCATCAATCCGACAGTCAGCTTCGAGCGTCTAATGCATGCAAGCCAACTCCATGCAGTGGTTGTAAGTGCTGTCACCTTCTAACGCCTGAGATCCTGGTCCAGACAGGAAAGGAGATATGTTGCGAGCGGCAGGATCAAGCCCCTGACTTGATTTCATAGCCGTCGCACCGTTCCGCCAAGCTCTGGTAGTAGTCGGTCAGCACCTCGGGCTGAGGAACAATACGCCACTCGACGCGGAAAAGAAACTCGAGTTCAAGCAGGGCAAGTTCGTTCATGCTGATACCGCCAACACGAGCGTAAGTCTTGTTGGTCCAGAAGCTATCGCTTAGTCCTTTGGATGCGACGGTAGCGCTGGTAATCAGGAACCGATGGATGGTCAAACTGGAAACGGTGAAGGCGGGGTATAGTGTGCAAAGTCGGTCGATATAGTACACCATACTAAGAAGGATCGGCGGCGAGAGAGTCGCGTGAGTCGTGAGTCGTTGCAGGTAATCATGTACAGAGATCCGAGGCGGAGTGCGTGAGTGGAAACGAGTCAGCCGACCCTGGTTCAGGGGTATCTTGTCGTTGAAACGAATGAGCTCCATCAGCATACTCGAAATGAGTACCACCAGGTCCTTGGGTTCTGCAAGTTCATAACGAGTAGGGAGATATTTGACAGCAGGGTTCTCGGGGCGTAGTTTTTTCGAAAGGGACCCTTCACGGGCTAGGTGCCCCGGTCCGGCTGGCTCAACACCAAGAGTAGGATCGGTCAGGCTGTTACGCTTGTTGGACCCCGATGTACTAGTTGGTGCCGGCATTGGAGGGGCTTGCGAAACTTGGGAAGGGGCAGAAGGAGCCGAAGGAACCAATGTAGCAGGACCGGGAGCGGACAAAGTGTGGCCGACAGGGTCAGCGGATGTAGCAGGGAGGGCGGCGTTAGGACCGGGGCCAGCAGCGGAGGTAGCTGCAGCAGACACGGAGGTGCTAATTCCGCCCCCAAGGGAGGTCTGTCCTGCGGACATACGGCCGCGAGGAAGATCCCCTGAGGGCCTGCTAGGCGGAGACGAAACGGAGTGCCTTTTCAAAGCCGAGCGGAGCTCTTCAATGGCCACACGGGAGGAACGGGGAGTGAAAGGACTACCGGGCGCAGCAGAACGATCGGCGGCAGAGTCATACTGCTGATTATGATAGGCAAAGGCAGCCGACGTCGACGACAGGCGGCGCGAGAACGAGGTCGAACATGGGGAGAGAGGAGGTTGAAGTTGGGTGGCGGCGGGCGAGGAGGGAGCAGGGCGAAGGGCGGAGGGCGAAGGCGAAGAAACTAACATCTCCGCCCAACAGGTTCACCACGTGGGCGCACGACTGAACGAGGTTCTTCGAGACTGGCAGACGCTGTGAAACCCAAGATCGGTACTATTGCGTTTGGGGTCGTGCACAGACGCATTCTGTAAACACCTACTCAACAGATAGAAGAGTAGAAGTATGTTGATGGTCTTGACGGTTATCAACGAGATGAAGAAGAAGACAAAGACCAGAGTCAGTCCACGCTTCAACACACTGGACTCGAGCTGAAGTTTCATAAGATCTTTGACAGTAAGATACCGTTTGTAAGGCCGAGGCCGTCGCCAAGAGCAGCTTAGCGTGCTTCCACAGCCCAATGATACCTCCTGATCGGCAGCGATAACGCCGCTCGGCTGGTATTGTTACATCCTTGAAACATGGAGAACTTTTGCTCGTCAGCTGTGGATCGGGTTTGATGAGAGGCAGTTCCGTCATTGGAGACGATGCGCTATATTTGACGAATTATTGCTCGATGCTGCCCGGGACTCGACTCCATCTGCCTCACAACCAAGGAACCTGGCAGAAAATGACACCCCTGCCGCAGGGCGCTCCCGATGCCTCCCACGCAGATTCAGCTGATGGGCGCAATCAAAGCTTGAAAGCCCATTGTTCGCTATCTGATCGTTGAATCTCAGATCTTCAACCAAGCGGCCAAGCCCCTCCCTTCGAGTTCTGAGTCCCTTGACCGGCTAGTCTAGGCGCCTCAATCACAGCTCCGCCGAACTACCCGGAGTAATGCAAACTGCATGCGGCAGCAGATAAGGCTGAATCACATGATCGAGCCGGCTTAGTCATAACTGGACTAGTTATCACATGATAAATTGCCGAAAGCGGTCTGCCCCGGGCCCCGGTCGACTGCAATGTGACGCTCAAGCTGCTCAGAATGAGCTGATCATTTTCGTGGCTACAATCCGTCGCTAAATTTTTCGGTTTGATGTTCTGTATATGATAGAAATGCTCGATGTTTATGGCTTTTAGCTTTTGTTAGTTCTGCCTGCTCGCCTCATTGGCGACTCGAATTGCATGCTCCTCGAGCCCCAGAATCGCAACAGGTAGCCGGGGCATCACTCCGCACCTGACTCGGCATCGGTGCCATCACCACCACGTCTTGTCACCATCACCGCGCACACTATATTCGCTAAATAATAGTACTGAGACATTTGAATCTTCGAGCCATTTAGTTTCTGATCCCACCGGGTTCTCTGCTCGAGGTGGTGTTTCCGGACAATGACTCGCGCCGAAACGCCGCCCATCCTACTCCAGCTACAAAATGCGGATTCCTTGTCGTCACAAGCTGCTGCTCTGAGGAGCCTCAAGAACGAGACCATTGGCCACGACCAGCGGAAGGAGGCCTGGGTACGGTTGGGGCTCATTCCTATACTTGGCAACGTTCTTGCGTCTCGGGGCCTCGGCAGGAGTGAGCTCAAGGCGGGTTCCCAACAGCTTGAGTTGCCTGGCTCTAAAGAGGAGAGAGATGATGCTTGTCTACAGGCAATCATCCTGGTTGGGAGCTTGGCGCAAGGTATTTGGTCATTTGGATATTTTCACACCTCCTCTAACGTTACACCAGGAGGCGCACCTTTCTTGTCCCCGATCCTTTCGAGCAACATACTTCTGACACTCCTGTCCATTTTGTCGTCGTCCAACTGCCCTCCATCGTTCGTCCTTCCGATTCTTCGTGTCTTGAACAGTGTGGCCGATCGGCTACCGCTGCAGAACCAGCAACAATGGCCGAAAGATACTCGCTTGGCGGACCATCTTTTCTCAACCGAGCATATTGGCAGCTTAGCCCGCATTCTTGGACAAGACTACGGCACCCAGAGCCGACTGGCGTCGATTGAACTGGCGGCGGGTCTCATTGGGAAGCTGTGTACGGAGGAAACTCACAAGGCGGTTCTGGCGGACTGCGGGATATTGGACGCTCTGGCGGTTAAGGTCGCATCATTTATCGTTGCCCAGGGCTTCGTTTTTCCCGGTGCCGAGGATCACGTAGGAGACGCAGGTGCTCTGGGATCGCTACCCTCTCCTGCTCCCTCCGGGGCTAAGCTTGCGCCTATTTTACGTGCCGTCACGGTCATTATTGAGCATTCTAAGTGGCGCGCAGAGCACTTTCTATCGTCCCCAGGAATAGTTACTGTATTTCCCCGGCAGATACCAGGATTTTCGCCGTCGGATATCAAGAAAGGCCCTTGGGGCTCGTCTTACTTTTCAGGGTCCGCGGTGCCACGGCACCCTGGAGGCACCCCGCTAGAGTACCTTCTCCCAACGATTCCTTTGTCACAGCTTAAGCCTTCTGCCAGCACCACCAACTTTCCACCCCTAGGTGGATATGGGCATCATCGCCGACAGAGTCACTCGTTTCCAACGCCGCTCTCCAGCTTCGAACCGCCGACGGCCGAGGACGATGAAAATCCGGTTGTTCCGTGGCTGTTATATCTTGTTCGTGCTGAGAACGGCATGGCTCGGCTTATGGCAGCCCGGTTCGTCACTGTGCTATGCCGCCTAGGTCTGACCAAAAAGCACAGGGTCCAAATGCTTTGCTATCTGCTGATTCCAATTCTGCTTCGTATGCTTGATAAGGACTACGACGCTTCTGACGATGGTGTCCAATATGGCGGGCTTATTTCATGCTCGAAGCGTATCAAAGAGGAGGCTCCGGGCGTGCTAGCTACCCTAGTCGTTGATGATCGAGAATTGCAAAGGCACGCGGTGGAAGGAGAGGCAATCAAACGACTATCCCAACTTCTCAAAGAAACGTATAACCCCGTTCAAGAGCCCTCGCGAACGATGTGGCATGCCGAAGGCCAACCACTTGTCGAAAATGCGGACTCGCAGCCTGCAGCGTGCCGACTAGGACCGCCTGGATACTCCCCGCTCCGTTACCATATCATGAGATATCGAGAAAACATTCTAAAAGCGCTTGCTGCATTGGTGCCTTTCAAGGATGAATATCGCAAGGCGGTCTGCGAGAACGGCGTCGTACCGTATATCATCGATTCGCTCAAACCATTCCCAGACAATATACCAGCAGAGCCTTCCAATTCAGGGAACCCAGCTGCTGACGGCAATCCAACACCTACCCTTCTAGCCGCCTGCGGTGCAGCTCGAATGCTCACGCGCTCAGTAAGCGCTTTACGGACAAGCCTTATTGATGCCGGCGTTTCAACCCCGCTTTTTGTTCTAATTCGACATCCGGACATTGAGGTGCAAATTGCGGCGACCTCTGTTATCTGTAACCTTGCTCTCGACTTTAGTCCTATGAAAGAGGTATGGATGGTTAGACTAACTGACATGAAGCTGCTGACGTTCGTATAGGCAATCATATCCGCCGAGATTCTCCCCATCTTATGCGAACATGCACACTCGCCAAGTACTAAACTTCGGATCGAGTCACTATGGGCCTTAAAACACGTTGCTTACAACTCAACGAACGACGTCAAAATCAAGATCATCGAGGGCTTACGGCCAGATTGGATCAAGCATGTTATTACTCAGGATCCAACAAGTGTTCTGGCTAAGCGTGGGCTGGAGGAGGATACGGACAGCAGCACTCCAGGCGGTATGAGTCGAGCCAATTCGGCTGGAGAACGTGTAGACTTGTTGAACCCAATGGATGACTTCCGAGAGAGAGACGAGGACATGAGGATGACCGACTCCATGCCGTCGTCGAAATTCAGTCTAGATATGTTTCTTCCAGACGCCAATCGACGGCGTAAACTTGCTCTACACGGTGACCTCGACCAGACCACGCAAGCTCGTCAGGATGATATTGCGGCGCAGGAGCAAACCTTTGACCTCCTGCGCAATGTTATATGCGGGTCTGGTGCGTCAGAAATGATCGAGTACCTTTTCCAGCAGCTCGGTCAGGACTTGCTGTTGGATACTCTGGCCGACAAACTGCGTCCTCGTTCCGTCCAGCTGCCACATCGGCGAGAATCTCCAAACCACCGCGCCCTCCAGGTTCCAACCGAAATTTTGGTCGCGGTAACGTTTGTTATCATCCACCTTGCAGCAAGTCTTCCACAATATCGCCAGCTTATAGTGTCGCACCGCGACCTCGTCCGTTTCTTGATGAGCTACTTCAATCATGGCCACCGGGACGTGAGAGCGAACTGCGTGTGGGTGGTGATCAACCTCACATATGAGGACGATATACACGACCGCGAGGGTTGCCGGAAACGCGCCCTCGAGCTTCGTTCGATCGGAGTGCTAGATCGACTTACTACCCTTGAACATGACCCGGACCTTGACGTCCGAGAACGAACAAAAACAGCACTGCACTTGGTAAACTCGTTGACTCACTCTTAGCGTTGCTTGTAAACTATCTCATTCTTTGCTCTGCCTGTTGATCATTGGGTGTGATGCTAGAGTTGAATCATTCATGATGTATAAATAAATGAACTTCAGCATTTGCTTGACTCGATTCACTCAAGCAGTAGCTTGCCTCTTGAGTCTACAGAGCGATATCTATATGGCTCTTATCGATAAGATTTTTAAGATAACGTCATAGGAACAGCATCACTCAGGTACTCGTCCTTGTCGAGTCACTTCTTCTTTTCACGCTGTTCATAGTCATACTACAGTCATATCGCAGAAAGTCAAAATGCCTCAGGTACCACCTTCTATTCTCCGTGCCCTTTCTATCTCCGACCCCTCCAAAGCCACCCTCTCCACAGCAGGTCTAGGCTCCGGCTTCACCAGCACAGGCGCAATCACAGCAACCGTCCCAGGCGCAGACGGCCACGATGAAGAGCGCAAGTACTTCGTCAAGACGTCTGCCGACGGCGAAGCAGCAAAGGAGATGTTTGCAGGCGAGTACGAGTCCCTGAACGCCATCTCGTCAGCTGTCCCGGGCTTCTGTCCACGCGCTATAGCCTGGGGTCCTCTAGAGGAAGACGGCAAGGCTGGGAAGAGCTACTTCCTCGCAACTGAGTTTCTGGATCTCCGAGCTGGTGGGAGTGGTGGTCCGTCTCTTGCCCAGAGGCTAGGGAAACTTCATTCCACGCCTGCGCCGAAGGATCCGAAGACGGGGAAGAGGCTGTTCGGATTCCCGGTGCCGACGTTCTGCGGAGACACAAAGCAGCCGAATCACTCGTGTGAGTCGTGGGCAGACTTCTACGCAAATGAGCGGCTTTTGACGATTCTCGCGACGTCCGAGAAGCGCAATGGGAAGGATTCGGGGTTGAGGGGCTTGGTTGAGCAGACGGCGAACGTTGTTGTTCCTGCGCTTTTGGGTGATGGACATCTTGGTCACGATAAGACTGGAAAGGGCGAGGGGATTACACCCGTTGTTGTCCATGGAGATCTGTGGAGTGGTAATGCGGATCGAGGACGGATTGTTGGGAGTGGACGTAAGGAGGATGAGGAGGTCGGTGCTGTTGTCTACGATTCGTCTGCTTGCTATGCGCATAGTGAGTATGAATTGGGGATCATGAAGATGTTTGGCGGCTTTGGGTCTGCCTTCTTCAGTGAGTACCATCGGATCGTGCCGAAGACTGAGCCCGTTGAGGAGTACGAGGATCGGGTAAGATTGTACGAGCTGTAAGTTGTCCTCGTGCTATACTTGAATGTCAACTAACGAGCTTAGGTATCACCATCTGAATCATCATGCCATTTTTGGCTCAGGTTATCGATTTGGTGCTATGTCAATCATGGAGAAGCTGCTAAAGAAGTATGGCTAAGCAAAGCTGCGGAATATATAGTTCTGCGCTGGGTCTTGTAGTCACTTGGTTTCATCACCACACTACCCATCTTATTAGGGCCATAGTAATCTTAACAATCCGAAGCTGCGTGTATACACGTTGAAGGTTATCATTTCATTTCTTTTCCATTCCAGACAACTTCAATCGGTTCTTGGTCTCAAATCTCGAGGAAGTATAGCCGGCCCGGAATAACATTCTACCTACCATCACGTGGCAGCCGCGGCTCCATTTCTACCTTCGCGAACTGCGGCCGCAAATCATCAACGGTCAACCACTCGTGGAAGCTTTCTGGAGGTCAATCGCCAAGTCCAGCTCCAGAATGGCCCCCGAACAGAAGCAGGACTCGAAAAACGCGTCCGGCTCCGACGTGGCCGTGCCCGATCCCCCGCCAATCCACCCGTCTTTCATCCAGGTCGCCAAGCCGTACATCTTCGAGCAAACGATCCAGCAATGCATGGCGGCGATGGGTGTCAATCCTCTGCGTGAGGAGTCGCTGCGCTTGCAGGGCGTGACTTGGATTGATAGTGTCCGTAGGGCGCTGAATCTGTACGTGGTTTCCGATATCAACGGCGAAATGGCTGCTGATGAACCAGGCCAATTCGGACATTCAACACCGCGGTAGTGTACTATCACAAGTTTCGGTTGATTCACCACGATGCGGACTACAATAATATGGTAGGAACTGGGTCTCCTTTGTCGAAGGTCAAGACTGACGGTTTAGGACGCTGCCGCTGCCGCCCTGTTCATGGCCTGCAAGATCGAGGACACGCTCAAAAAGTCGCGTGAGATTCTTTGCGCCGCGTATAACCTCAAACAACCACAGTCGGAACAAATTTCTTCTGACAACCAAGTATGGCCGCTCACCGCTCATTATTTCGTCCCTAGGGCAGTCCTAACTTGGAGTCTTTAGGTACTCGACGAAGCCGCGCGAGGCATCATCGGCCTAGAACGACTCATGCTCGAGAGCTCCGGCTTCGATTTCCGAACGCGCCATCCGCAGAAAACCCTCATAAAGCTCGCCGGACAGTACGGCCTTTCGCCGCAGTCGGAGGTATCGAACGTTGCCTACCGCATCTCGCAAGATCTCTACCGCACCTTTGCGCCGCTTAAACAGACTACATCCACAATGGCATTTGCCTGTCTCGAGCTAGCGGGACGCCTACTGGAGCAGAGGATAGAGGAGGTTGAGCTTGGGACAGACTATGCGAGGTGGAGAACAAGCCGGGAGGAGGTTATGGGTATGTCAAATCTACCAGAAAGCCATCAGACTGCTCACTTTTCTAGAAACCCTTCTCGATCTACTCGAACTATATACACACAACCGCGGCTCTACATCGGTCGGGCCTCACTTCCCCGCAGACCGCTTCCTTACCGTGCGCATTCCTCTGAACAAAGAAGCGGAAGAGCAGAGGCTCCCGCGTTACACCAATCCAGCCGACGAAGGAAAACCTATGAGAGACTCCCGCAGAGGGCCAGCAACCAATGGCTCGAAGAGCGAGAAAGACGCTCCAGCTACCGATCCCCTCTATCACCCGCTTATTCCGGCCACTGCCATTGGAGAACGCCCCAAGGCTGGGGAGAAAGGCCGAGACGCGGCAGTGCGGTTTATTGTCGACTCTGAGTATGCAGCCGCTGAAAAGGCTCGCGTCGCTCAGTACTTCAAAGTTGAGATGGAAGAATACGAGGTGGAGGAGTGAACAGTGAATTCGCCGATAGTCCTTACATAATTCTCCGTGGAGGATATAAGGTCATGATCCTGGGACGGATCAGCCGCCGTCCGACTTGCCAACAGTACTGGCACACTGAGGCATCCAGCTGCTGTACGACACCGCGACTGCTAAGGGGGTTTCACGCGGCTGCGTGGGCGATGCTGAAAATCGATCAGCAGACGAGTTGATCTCCACAAGTACGCTTCAAGATGAAGCCGTTGCACCCGTCATGCATAGCCTCCTTCAAACACACTGAACTCCCCGAACATAAACCCGCTAACCGGGGACAGATCATCTACTGTGATCTGCGATTTGTCGTGCATCAGCTCCATGCTCATGGGTACTCAGTGAAGGATTACCCTAGCACTCTCGACTCGAACAACGGGTGAATCATTCGCGTACTGTCAGTGTCGTGTCAATGTTCTAGCGAGAGCGAAAGGATAGCAAGAAGGAGACGGCGAAGGAAACGAGATAACTACGGTCATCAAGATTAGAAACCATAACCGGCCATTTAGACAATATATCGCCACATAGAAGTCTTTACAATCAATGCCTAACAAACAAATACGTTAGCGGAATTCGTGGGCTCCTGCCCGCTGGGGTTGGCGACCCGGGGCTCCTTCTAATTCAAGTTCGCTCAGTCCATCATCTTCTACCTCTACAATCATCCCCTCCTCTTCATTATCGATGCACCGTCATCTTCTGAGTCAGATTCTCCGTCCTCCCATCTTCTACCCTTCGACAGCCGCACCATCACCGTCACCAACACCAACACAGAAAGCATGACTTCGCTTCTATCCCTCCCTCGAGAGATCCTCCTCGAAATCGCCGACTGCCTGAGAGCCGACGAGCTACAGTACCTCCACGCATTCTCCTTAGTGAACAAGTGCTGCTATTCTCTCGTCAGTTGCTATCGATTTCGAAATATCCATCTTACTATAATAGGAGAAGAACAAATGTTGGAGAACCTTGAATACTGGGACAGTGTCCTTGAACGTACACAGTCCTTTCCATTTGTTCAACGTTTGAGCATTCACTGCGCCGCTGACGCAGGAGGACCTTTGCCCGAAAGTGATGATGGGTTCCTAGAAGTACTGGAAAACGATATCTATAAGCAGTGTTTGCCCGATGAAGACGAATGGGCTCGCTTTGGCGAGCTGTACCTCTGGATGTGCGCCATGTATGGAAGAAGAATCCCACCGCAGCCCTCACTTGCGTTGGACGACGTTTGGGAACCACTCGCGGACTTTCTAAAGAAGCTTTTGGGCCTTGAGGACGTGCTTTGGATCGGTATAGCCCAATTTCCGGCCTGTCTTCTTGAGGTTTTGCACAAGGATATACCGACTTGTCGTTTGCACCTGAGAGATTGCTTCCCTAATGTTGACGGAGACGGCGGAATAGATGAGTATGATCGCATTCTTGCTACCTCACCTTCTCTCTCTAGCATTGTCACTGGTGTTTCGCATGGAATATATGAGTATAAGCAACAGGCGATTATGCAATTGGCCGCTGGAGCTGCTCCGAACCTTACCCAGGTCTACTTTCATTATGACAATTCCGGCTCACCTGAGGGCCGACACGGTCCACTGCCTCCAGAAGTAAACTGGTTCGGAGACTCACCAGACAAGGCTGCTTCTCCCCTCCGCATGTTGGGCCTACACCAGTCAAGCTTTGATGATATGACTCCTGACGAGCTAGACTACTGGAGCAACTATGTCTCGTTTGAAAATCTCCGAGTCCTTCAGCTGCATACCTTCGGCAATGAGTTTTTGCTCATCAATGCGCCGGGATACAAGTTCCCGTCATTGAAAACGCTTTCATTGGACCTCAGGATCTGCAGAGACAATATCGAAGACCGACAGGACATAGTCCTTATGACGGATGGTTTCGCCAGCGACTTCGTGTCAAGTCTACCCCCTCTCGAAAGCTTCTGTCTCTCTGGAACTTACGTTGAAGAAACGTTGCTAGCCGCCATGCTGAATCACGGATCATCCTTGCAAAGACTGGGTCTCGTTCCACTCGACAGCCAAGATAAGTTTAGATGGAAGATTACACCAGAAATATTCCAACTTGTCGATCGCGCTTTTCCGAATCTTTGCAGTCTTACAGTTCGTATTCAAAGATCCCAGGGCGACAAAAATGAAGTCAACATCTACAAAGCATTGTCCAGAATTGAACGCCTAACGATCGAGTTAGACTCTGCTCTTCGTTCTTCTCGAAATCCATATGGTACCGAGAACGTCCTTGACTTCATGGTCAATCTTGCCGTTGATGAAACGCTAGTCCGCTCCATCCTAGCCATACTTACACAAGAATCTCCCTCATCTAGTTCGCGCCTCCAGTTTCTCAAGGTAATCCCGTTGATATCAGGAGAAGTTGCAGATGCATGGCGGTATGTCGCACTCCGGCTGCACAAGATCTGGGAACTCAGGCGGTTCATCTATAGCGATGGCTTCTATCTCACAAGGGCAAGCAGGCAGAGCAACGGCGATCAATACATGTACTTGGAGTTTGACCTGGAAGAACTCAAGGGCCTGTTCCGTGAGCTCTGGCCGGCGAGTGGAGAGGACGAGGAGCTTGAATGGCATAGCTTTCCTTTGGAGAATGATTAGCAATAATGCCTTTCTCCTATCGTCTAGCCTAGGAACATTTAGTAATGTCAACCTTTATAACGATGATCAGCGTCACAATCCTGTTTCAATCTTACTGGCCACATATTCAATGCAGCGATATAGCCATCCAGAAGAACTATTATTCTACCGTCGCCCGGGGCCTAAGAATGCAGAGTGCCAGCCATTATGACTACAGCGGTTATGGGTCAACAGGCTCAAGTATTTCGCTCTTCGCCCGGAAACACAAATTGCAGTCCCAGCCACCTCATTACCGGTAAACGAGCGTGATATGAACCTACTCCGTACACTCTTCGTACTTTCATATAAAGGCCCCCCAGAGCCTAAAAATGCAGTGTAACTCCACATCCATTCCTGCGGGTAATGCATACATCTTAGCCAAAGGCACATAGACTATGATATATAGCCTACTGTA
Organism: Aspergillus mulundensis; assembly: GCF_003369625.1. Taxonomy (NCBI): domain Eukaryota; kingdom Fungi; phylum Ascomycota; class Eurotiomycetes; order Eurotiales; family Aspergillaceae; genus Aspergillus; species Aspergillus mulundensis. The sequence goes on along the minus strand of NW_020797898.1, from coordinate 1,528,906 downwards.
GAGTGTTCTACATGTACTACAATTATCGACTGTACTTCGAGAAAGTCCCTTATGAAGAAGATAGTTGCACAGGTTTATAGCAACTAGGATACCAGACTATTTCCTGTTCTTTTAGCCCAGCTAGTCGGACTTGGCTACCAAAAGCAGCCTAGCGGCCTGTCAGTCTCAACGGCCCAGTATGACATCACAGCCCATCGACCAACTGGAAGATCTAGCCGGGAAACATTCTCCTCCCCAGACCAACCTAGGCCCTCCTAGGTATCACAAAATGCCATCACTCTCCAGCGAGCTCCCCCAATACTCGGGCCCCTACCGCGTCGGCGCCATCGACATCGAAGCCCCCTGCGACGGCCGGATCGTCCACGCAGCAACCCACCTCGAAGACGGCCAGGCCGCATTCAAGCTCGACACCGTCCTCTTCACCCTCTACTACCCAGCATCCTCCGACGCGGTCCCCACGAAACCCCGGCACAGATGGCTGATCGAGCCGATCCGCCTGCGCGGCGAGGGCTTCGCGCGCTTCGCGAATATCTCGAACTGGTTCACGGACCGCGTCTTCGCGTTCGTGCTCTGGGCCATGGCCGGGAGCGTGCGAATCCCCGCGGACGTTGACATCCCGCTGCGCGATCCGAGCACCACGGATAAACTGGGCGAGCCGCAGGCGGACAGTGCGCACCGGTACCCCGTCGTCGTGTTCAGCCATGGCATGGCGGCGTCGCGGACGGATTACACGCAGCTTTGCGGCGAGCTTGCGTCGTGCGGGTATGTTGTTGCTGCGCTGGAGCATCGCGATGGGAGCGGGCCCGGGAGTGTGGTGCGGCGGGGTGGGGGGCGAAAAGGGACGGTGTTGTCGACGGATCCTGGGAGGGAGGGGGGCCGGGCTAGGCCCGGTGCGCGCCGACTGCGCAGTGTGCTGCATTTCGCGACGAAGCATTTGCAGCATGAGCCGCCGCTTGATGAGGAGGGGTTGCAGCGGGCGCAGATTGCGTTTCGGCAGGCGGAGATGGAGGAGACGGTTCGGGTGCTGCGGATGTTGAATGCCGGTGATGGGGAGTCGGTGTTTCGGCATAATGCGCGGCGGGAGGGGACGCATCTTGCCGGGTGGAGGGGGAGGCTGGATGTTGAGAGGGTCATAGTGGCTGGACATTCATATGGGGCGACGGGCGTGCTGGGCTCATGCCGTCCCGCTGCAGATCTGAGCGAGGCCCTGCCTATCCCCCTTGCCGGCTGCATCGCATTAGACCCGGGGAAAGCCAGCGGTCCACTAAACGACGATATCGGCGTCCCACTACTAGTCATCCACTCGCACAGCTGGAGCCGGAAGATCAGCGTCTTCATGGGCAGACCGCACTTCGACGTCGTCCGGGACCTCGTGCAGAAATGCCTAGAGCGAACAGGCGCCGCCTGGTTCATGACGAGTCTCGGCACAAGCCACGCAAGCTGCACCGATGCACCCGTCCTGCAACCGCTATTACTCGGCTGGGCGACCGGCGCAGCAGTCGACGCCCGCGAAGGCGTGCTCTCGTACGTGCGTCGGATCCGCGAATTCATCGACTTTGTCATCACCGGCGAACGCCAGGGTCTACTGGACCAGGAGATGACGCACGAGACGTACCAGGAGGAGGCGCTTGTTCCGTGGACGCAGGCGTATGGGCCGCGCGATTGGAGGCGCGACTGGCAGATCCATGTTGCGCCGAAGGTGCAGGGCGAGAGTGAATCTGCGAGGATGAAGAGGAAACTGGGGTCGGATGCGGAGGGCGGGAATCAGTCGAGTGAGGGTGTTGAGTCTGGTGAGACGCTTGTTGCATCTGGTGGGCAGGACGCTGATGCTGATGGCGACGTGTCGAGTAAAAGGGCTTCGGGGAAATAAGATAGAATGTCATTCCTCGTGTAGATTCATTAGACTGTACTTCCGGGCCGGAGATTGTTTTCTGTTTGTTCTGAGAAGACCGCTTGTGATGTTCTCTGTATATAGTTTGCCAAAATACCCAGTATTGAAAGTGCTTCGTGAAGAGCAGAGGTCTATAAGAGTTACCTTGGTAGTATCGAGTGTTGCTGATATTTGGCTATCAGTGCACTGTGCTGTACCCGACTACGGGTGTCACGCAGCTCGATCTGGGACCTTTACTCGATGTTCGAGCCCATCCATAAAGTAATTCTCTTCTTGGCACCGAAAGTGAGGCATAAGCTAGAGCTGGGAGTGTTATTTACGTGTATAGTGTGGCTTCCACGCTCGGTACCGTATTTTTAGGTCTATTGAGAGATGCCATGATAATCTGGAAGGTGGGACGAACTTGTGCACATGTACTTAAGGAGATATGGTAACCCATTTCCACCAGCGACACTGCCATTGATGGGGTAGACGTGAAAGCTTGCCAGTGCACGGTAGTTAATTCACTCTGCCCAGGTGACTGGCAACGAATGCCTCTTCTGATTGGGATATTTCGACCCGTAGATGAACCGCAAAGCAAGGGTCGAATCAGGAATTGGCAATTCGTTGGCTGCCTAGGTAGCTGTTGTTCATTCGCATCCAGGACTGCGTTTTTGGACTCTGGGGGGTTGACTTCCACAGATGACCTGGTTATCACTTGGTATTGTGCCTTTGGGCCCAAGACTTGTGGCTGCGACTGGGTCATCGGGAAGTCACATAAGTGTCTACCTGATGTAGGTACAGAGCTGCCCAGTTGCAATGCCTGGCTTACCCGTAATCCGGTGGGTGATGGTATCAGGCCAACACAGCCCCCAGATCCTCAAAGTGTGCCAAATCCTTGAGCAGCGGAGTCACCACAGTATGAAACACCTTGCCTTCAAACTTCTCGTCCTCAAAGCAGGGGGCTTTCATTCCCGGTCCCGGCCCTGGCCAGAGAAGACAGCTATGCACCGCATCTCCATAATTCGATCCGCTTTCCCGGTATACCTTGTTAAGAAGCCGGAATGCAGTGTAAAATCGTGTTGAGTCTTCAGCTTCACTATTCCCCTGCTGCTCGTCCTGCGGTGATCGAAGGGACGCAATGGATTTTCCGAGGGAGAGTTCTGTCAGAGCCAATGCCAGCGGGAAGAGTATTCGATTGCGGATAAGGGGCGACCTGCATGGATGCTCATCCCGATCTTCAACTAGGATATCCGCTTGCTGAAACTTCAATGGCCAGGAGAGGTACACACTGTCTGGCGGGATCTCTCCACCGTCACCATTGTCATTGCTCGCCGTGAGATGGATGTCGGAGCTATCCCAATGTGCTTTCAGCCAGTTGCCGTGGTACTGGATGACGCCGCAGGCCAGCCCAGCGGCGATATACAGCCGATCGCGTCGACTGCTGTTCGGCAAGGCCTGCTGAAGGGTTTGCAGCGGAACTGCCTGGGGATGACATTTTATCGAGTGCAGGTTGTACCGTCTTGTGGAATCTGGTTCGTGGGTGATGAATCCCAGCGTTTCTTGCTTGAGGGGCTGCTTCTCGCTGTGAGAGAGCACGGAGCAGATGTTTTGGATTGGGGAAACGTTGGATGCCTGGCTTTTCCACTTCTTCTCGGTTATGGCTCTAGGAATCTCGAACCGGACTCGCTGGCTGTGTGAGATCTGAAGTTTTCCTAGAGAGGTTGTAGTCTCTTCCATCTGGGTTACCGACAGAACCTGGCTGGCCTCCAGCTCGCACGGCTCGAATTCCACATCGGTCCACTTCCATGTACTAATCCTGTCACCTTCCAGGGTATCTTCGCTCGAGAATGTGACCCAGAAGTTGGATTGGTTGTTGCTCTTCATCTTATCTGCCAGAGGGTTCGAGTGAAGGTGGAGATGGGCACTGTGGAGGTCCCGACATTGGCAGCTCCAGTATGAACCATGGAGAATAGCTCGATACAAGCCCTCAGCATTCTTCCGTGCCTCTCGCAATCGTGGTAAAAATTTGCTCCAAGGGCCGCGCTTCTCACGGCTGATCTCGAGCTGGGCGGATTGTTCGATCAACGTTTTGAGGGCCTCGTTAGCGTCTCTGATCCTTTGAAGGATATCGTCGTAAACGGCTTTGGACAGCACTTTGAGGAATAACACAATGTCTTTGTTCGAGGGCGTCGCGGTCTGTTCAGCCCAAGAGTCAGAGGCCACCTTGAAAAATGAGGAAGCTGCGACTTACGTGCGCTCTTTTGGTAAGGTCAAGGTCCAGCCTTTTTGCCAGTTTCACGAGCATAGCATGGAGGCTGGCCATATTGTCAACAAAATAATCATAGTTCCGTCCCAGCTTTATCTTGAGTTTCTCCTGTAACAGAGGGTCCCTCCATGGCTCCCCGCCAGGCTCACTGATTAAATCCTGCACCTGATTGTCGTCATCAACGACGCCATCCAATGCTTGTTCCAGAGTGTTGAGGAAGACCATGCGCTGTGTCCCCAATTCAAGCGCGACATCTGCCAGCGCATTCTTGTAACGCCTCAGCAGTTTGAACTTCTCAATGCCGCGGGCATAGTTGTCGAGCTGGTTCACGAGCAACGGAAAGAGAGCAAGAGCGAGTCCGGCAGATTCAACTCCCGACATTGTGACGGACGTGGACTTGCTCAGAATTGAAAGTGAGGATCGTCAGCTTCTTGACCCCGCGCTGTCCAGCCTTGTCGCCATGGAGGCCAATCAACGCTCGAAACACGAACCAGGGTGTGGATGATAATCTCTCGCTGAGATCCAGAATCCGATGATCAGCTTCAGCTATTCCAAGCTTCTATTCCACCTTCACAATGCCAACCATTTCTGAAACCCTCCACAGCTGTCTCAGGCAGTTTACCAACTTATGTTCGCGGGATGCTCTTGCCCAGAGCCGGGATCAGACTGGCATCTCGCTTCAGGCCTGGCAAGATGAGCTCGGGCGCCTGCGAGTCTGGGCTGCCAATATCGGTGCCCACCAGAAGGGCCAGTCGTCATTGGACTATCGTCTGAGGGATTCTTCCCATATAAGGCTTCAGACCATCAAAGTCCTCGAAGCAACAAAGGGGCTCCTCCAAGACATAGACGACGTATTATCGGGACATTCCGAGCCAAAGGAAGTCTCGCTTGATGAAGAGCTGGAGATGCAAAGCCTCTGTGCTGAACTGGATCTCGATTTGGAGAATCCGTCTAGTGGAGTGACCGAACTGCAAGACGCCTACCACAGCCTCATCAACAAGATGTCCCAGCTTTTCGACATTTCCATGACGATACGCCAGCCGGCTCAGCATGATCGTCTGCTTGGAACTGAAAAGGTCGATGGGAAGCCTTTCGAGTTTTATTTCCACCAGCACGTGTCGCATAAATACTCCAAGGCAGAACGACCCATCGTCGACCGCATTAGCTCCGCAATGGCGAAACAGAAAGCGATCCTGAAGTATCGAGAAAGGCATCATCTGAAACTTTGTCAGGGGCTAAACATAAGGGATGGAGACAACAACACGGTTCAACTGTCAGAGACTGTCGCGACTTCTTTCCACAGAGAAGAAATGCAAGGCCTGGCACCAGACGACCTCACCAGCGAGTCCGGTGCTTCATTTACGTCGTATGCGGGGAGCTTGCTTACTGGTCATGAGAAACTGGCAATTCCTCCAATGCCAAAGGAGGGGGCCGCACAAAGGCCATTCGAATGTCCCTATTGTTACTTCATCGTCACCATAAAAGACCGACGCATGTGGGCTAGACATATCTTTAGAGACCTCTCGCCCTACATCTGCATTTTCCCAAATTGTCCCACGGGGAGCAAATTATACGATAGTCGAAAAAGCTGGTACCGCCACGTTCATGACATGCATTTGTCTTCGGAGGGCAAAACCGGGACCTACGAATGCCCACTGTGCAGCGAGGATACACTGCCCATCAGCTCGTTCGAGAGACATGTCGGCCGCCACCTGGAAGAGCTATCCCTTTTTGTTCTTCCTCGGACAGTTGAAGAAGAGGACGAGGACGAGGATGAGGATGAGGATGAGGATGAACATGGCCGCGAATCCCAACCGGAGCCAGTAGGATCATCAAGCGATTCGGAGCCACTCAATGAAACCTCACCACCACGGAACTACCCACATTCTATTCAGCTTGATAACAAGACAGCCACAGGAGGAGATAGCAACAACGAGGAAGCTCAAATGCAACCAAACATTAGTAATGCATCAATCTCAGAGGAAGGATCAGGTGATTACCGGTACATGCTCAGCGATGAACAAGAGGAAACTGCCAGAGAGGCAAGATCCAAGGCGGCTGTGGAATGGAAGAATCTCGAGCAAATCAAAGACACCGTTGATTTTAAAACTGCCTGGGTCAAGGTATGTCTTCTAAGCCCACAGTGGCTTACCGTCGAAGCCCTACTCACCCAGAGACTTACCTGACAATCTTGCAGGTCCACCGCAAGTATATGCTTCCAGAGACACTGGACACCCACGGGCTTCCTTGGGCCTGGGACGAGGTACATTAACACCAATGTAGATATTGAAGCAAGGCTGATTGTTAACAGGATGGTCAGTACCTGATTATCAAGACCTGGATTGATGAGGATTTCCAGGATGAACTCTTTGCTCACACGCGCCAACTCCGTGAAAGCCACCAGGTCCGTGAAACCAGGTGCTATATGAGTGACCTGCAGAACACGACCTTAGAACATAATACACCAAACTTGGGAGAATAGACCTAGCGCGAAGTCTGGGGTCTTTGACTAGGTAACTTGTTGACTGGGTCGAAATTTTCTCTCAAGGGCAATGACGAGGTATCACTTTGTATGAAATCCTCAGAGTAATCACATGAGATATCTTATCAAGCAAAGCCTATGTAGTAGCCTTGAGTTTATACCACCTATGTGCAATAGAGCATCAGATCCCCTCCACCTTGAATCTCGCATTCAACAGACCAGGGGACGTGTGTGGTATAACTCTCAGGCCATGAGTTATTGCCCAACAGCTAGAATGGCAACCAAGGCTCGATCCCATCCATCAAGGTTGAGGAAAGGAATGATGTGAGCCATGAACGATTGTATTAACTTAACTGACTAACTAAGCTAGGTGGTGGCTACAAAACATAAAGATATTCGGGAGCGCCAAGCACCCAGGTCACGTGACCATAAGCAGTAATCCTTAACACCCCCCTTGCCCGGGGTAATAAATAAATAAGGCTATCCTAGTTTTTTAAAGCAGTAATATAAAGTTATTTTATAGTATAGTAAAGTATTTTATATTAATTATTTAAATAAAATATTAATAGGCCACTTTTTTAAGTAACTTTATAAGTTTATTAACAGCCTGCTTTATTATAAGTATATATAAAAATTTAATATTTTTATTTAATACTTTTTAGCAAAAAAAATAATAATAAATATTAATATGCTTAAAGTAGGCGTAGTATTTAAAATTTTTAAATATAGTAATTACCCCTTAATTATTAGTATAAATAGTTATAGGCCTAGGAAAACATATATATATAAGGTTTAAATATTTAATATCTAGCTTAGTAAAAAGTAATTAAATTTAAATAAGTTTTTAAGTTACAAGCGCCTGCATAATATACTTTAATTTAATAAAAAAAAATACCATACTAAGCTAATACTTTAATACCTAAAAAATTAGACTACTAGTAAGTTTAAAAATATATTTAAATATTAAAGTTTTCTTTATTAAATAAGGGCCGGCCTAGTTAGTATTAATATAGCCTTATAAGCTATTTTTATTAAATAAATAATATAAAATAAAAAAAAAAGTAATATATAAATAATAATATACACACTTAATAATAATTAGGTATTTTTAACCTAAATTACACGCGTACTTTATAACTTTAAAAATTATATAAGTAATATTAAGGCGTGTATAAACCATAAGCTAGATTAAGTATTTTATTATAACTTAATAAAATACTATATTATTTATAAAGGCCTAGCCATCGTGATTCTTAAAAACCTTTTTTTTATTAAATAATATAAAAAAAGGCTTGTAATCCTTTAAGCTAAAATACTTAAAAATTTTAAAAATATAGGAGTGTTATAACAAGAATATTTTATTTTTATTTATATTAAATAAAATATTAATGCCTAAGTAATTTTTAACTTAGCTATTATTTATTACTTTAAAAAGTTTTAAAAACTTTTATTTAAAAACTTTGTACTAAGTGTTATTTTAAAAAAGTATAAAAATATTATTAATATATATAAAAATATATAGGCTATTTTTAATAAATATTAAATAATCTACGTGCAGGCGTTTAAATCCTAAAAAAATAAAAGTTTTAAAAAAAAGGATATACTATTCTTTAGGCAACTACTTAAAGCCATATATTATTTTTAATAAAAGGCTATATTTACTAGCTTGCTTATGGCTATTAAAAAGGTTAATATAAATTATTTTTTTAAGTTTTATATAAAAAAATATAATAATAATATCCTAAGAATATAATTACTAACTAAAAAGTATTATAAGCGCGATAAACATCTTAAAAAATATAAGTTTTATTATTATAGTATATACTTTATAAAAATTCTTGCTATAGTATTACTTAAAGCCTTTTATAACTAAATATACTTTATAAGTACTATTATGCTTAAGTTTAAAGACCTAGTAAGTTAATAATAACTTTATATTTTTTTTTATTAATAATATGCTAGGTGCTATTTTAAAATAATAAATATATTTTTTTATAACACGCTTCGCGCTAAAGTTTTATATTTTTATAATTAAGCACTTTTTTATATATTTAAGGTTTAAACTTAAAGGAATTAGGATCTTTAAATAATATAATATTAAATAATTTAAATATAACTATAATAATTAAAATATTAATTTAGTGCTAAATTTATTATATAATCTTATTAGTAACCACTAGGGGCGCTATAATAAAAAAAGTAAGAAATTTATTTTTTATTTTAGGATTAATACTAAAGAACTAAACATTATTTATATCTAGCGCTTTTTTAAAATACTAAAATAGCTTTATAATACGCGTAAAGTATTTAAAAAACTTAAAACTATAGATCTTAATTATAGTATAATACTTATATTTAATAAAAGTTAGATTATATATATTTTCCTTATTAAGGATATCCTCTACTATAAAAAAAGGCAAATATTAAGAATCTAAAAAATAGCAAGTATTATTAAGATTATTTTTAGTAATAATTAAAAATAAAATACTTATTACTTTATACTCCTTTATTTAAGCAGGAATTTCCTTTTTAAAGTTATAAGCACTTTTTTAAATTATAAGTAAAGCTTTTATAAATACTTTAATAGGTATTTATATAAAAATTTAAGGTATAAATAAAGCTAATTAAGGCTATAATTTATTTAAATAATTATATAATTATAAAAACTTTATAGGTATATATCTAGCCTTTTTAATATTACTAATTTATTTATACTAATATATTAAGATATTAAAATTATATAAGGTAGTTACTTAAGGTAACTTAGTATTATTAATCTTTTTAAAAATAATATCACGCATATACTTAATCTTTTTTATCTTAATATTATAAACTTTATAAAAAAAATTTAAATAACTAACAAAGCAGCCTTTAGCCATGTAAAAATCTAGTTTTATTTAATACTTTTTTTTAAAAATAAAATACTAGTATTTATAACCCAAAGCACGCTATTTTAAAGTATTAGGTTATTTACTAGTAAAAGCTTTATAAGGTAACATTTTTATATAATTATTAAAAATATAGTTTTAAAAAAATATAATTATAAAAATAAGATACCCCTAGAAATATTTAAAAGTTTAATATATTATTATAATTATTATAAGTAGCTTTATAAGGTAATAATTCTTAATTTTAAAAATATTATTAAACTAAGAATTATACACAGGCGCTAGGTCCCATATTTTACCTTTATTTTAAAAATATTTAGCAAGCATAACATGCTCTCTAGTGTTATTACCATAAATATATTTTATATTAATATTATACTAAGTTTTAAAATAGTTTTTTAAAAGAATATACTTCTTTAGTAATTTATCCTTATCGCGGAGTAAAAATACCTAGTAAAAATAAGTTATATTATTTATAAATATTATAAAGTAATATTTTTTATTATATTTATGTATAAAAATTAATTTATAAATATTAAAATAAATAAGATCTTTAGGTTTTATATAAATCTCGCGGTAATTTCCTAGTAAAAAATAATATTTTTTACTTATTAAGTATAGCTTATAAAAATGCTTAAGACCACCCTTTTTAAGCTTTAGGCCTTTAATATTTTAAGTAATTTAGTATATTTTTTGCTTGCTCGCGTGGGCCAAGTAATAATATATTAATTTAATAAAAATTAACTTTAGATTTACTTTAAAATTAGTATTAAAAAATAGCTTTATTATAATAATAAGCAAGCTATTAACCTTTAGCGTATTTATAAGCTTTATAAAAAATTAATTAATTATATAAAAATAATAATAATTATTTAAAATTATAATATACCCTTTAGCCTTATTATTTTATAAAAAAAATTTATTATTTTTATTTAAAAGTATTTGCGCGCCCGCCTTAGCAAGCTAGTATATTAAAATAAAATTATAAGCTAGCGTAGGCGCTAGCCAGATATTTTTTAAAATAAAAGTTTTAATATATATTATTAAGTTTAAAAGTATAAGATTAATTATAATATTACTATATTCTTTAATAAAAAAAACATGCTTATAATAGTTTTTACCTTAACAACGCAGGCCATAAAAAACATAAAATTATATTAAAAAAAAGTTATATAATATAATAAACCTAAGTTAAGTATCTAAAAATAAGAATTTTTTTTATTATATTATTATAAGCCGCTACGTGGTATTTTATATTAATATAATTAAAAAAAATAGTAAATTATTATTTACTAATAACAGCTAGTATTATTAAAAAGCGCCTTACTATTATTATTATTATTAATAAAAGTGTTAATTATACGCGTTACTTTAAACCTTGTTAGCTTAATTATTATATAATTATTAACTAGTATAATAAGCTCCGAAGGGATTCCAGGAGTTATTATATTTATATAAGTTATATTTATTATATTTATTATACCCTTCTTAACCGCGGCCTTTAAATACACTAAGAAAATTATAGCTATAATAGCCTTTATAGCCTTATTTATAAGGGCTAAAATTAAAATAAAATACGCCTTGCGGGCCGCGAGAACCAGTCTACTTTATTAATTAGTATTTAAAAGAAAAGTAATTACCCAGAGCACCGTGATAATAATACTAAATAAAGTTAATATTTTTTATAAGTAAATTATTTTTAAAAATCTTGTTAATAGTTAACTTCTTTTTATTTTTATTTTTATTTTTTTTATTTATTATATTTATAAAAAGCATGTTAAAAATTACTTTAAGTAACTTTTTTTTTATCTAACAGTGCTACATGTATTATAAAAAAAATATATACTTTTTTTATTTTATAAATTATTAAATTATAAAATATTTTTAATTAAGTAATTTAAGCTTTATAAGACTTTATATTTTAAATTATAATAAAAAAAAAATAAACCTTTATTTAAAGGGGTAACTTAAGTTTTTAATACCTTAATTTAATAATAGTATTTTTTTATTTATTTAACTAAATAATTTTATTTTATATATTTATAAGCTTTATTATAAAAAGCTTATTTTAAATATTATAAGCTATTACATGGCTGCAAGGCTTATAAAAGGCTTTAAGTAAATTAAAAGCCTTTTTTAAATTATATATAGTATAAAGGTTTGCCTGAATAAATAAAGTATAAGTATTTTAAAAAATTATAAGTATTATAAACTTTTTTTTATTATATTTTTTTATCTTTTTATTATACATGTTTTTTAATTTTTTATTATATATAATAATTTTTTCGCGCAGGTATTTAATCTTTATTATAAAAATATTAATATTATTATTAAGTTTTATTTTTTTATAATAGGTTTTTTTAATAAATTTATTATTTTATAAGTTATAAAGGTCTGGTTCTGCAGGCATTAGGTAATTACCTTAAAAAACTTACTAAAAAAAAAAGTTAAAGCCTTACAGTCTAATCTTTAGTAATTTTATTTATTAAAAATAATTTTTTTTTATTAAGCTTAATAATTAAGTTAGTAATTTTTACCTTGTTAGTAATAATAAAAAAGCCTTTTATTATAGTATTAATGCTTAAAGTATTAAACTTAAAGGTAAAAATAAGTAAAAATTTTTTATATAAAATAATATAGTTACTAGGGCTGGCCTAGTAATTATAATTTATATATTTATAAATAAAAAAAAAAAGTAATAAAACCTAGGCAGAGCAAGGACTTATAACCTAAAAAAAGAAATAATATAAGCTATAAATAATTATATTAACTTAACTAATTAACTAAGCTAGGTGGTGGCTACAAAACATGAAGATATTCGGGAGCGCCAAGCACCCGGGTCACGTGACCACGGGCAGTGATCCTCGACAAAGGTAGATCCCTCGGTGTCCTACTGCGGAAAATATTCACTGATGAACTGAATCTCCCGTCTCAGTTCTGCAAGAACAGTTCATCAGATTCCGTTCTCCTTGCAGGATGTACAACCTTGGCTGAATGCAGTTTTCTGACCGCAGCTACCAGTACACAGCGCGGATATGACATTGATTCAGGTCTGGTCCTAAATCTATGTTTACTCTTCATATCGGTCTTTAAGAGTTGCAAGGTCGACCACAACAGCATGATTAATATAGACCCCCGATGGGTGAGCGGGATCCTGTCGCCGACACTGCGAGCCACCACCTCAATGTCATCGATCAGACGGAACGCGAGCTTGTGTATAAGGACTGGGGCGGGCTGTAACGGAGGGCATGTTCTGCGTTGGGTTTTCCAGTTAGATGCCCTGATCACTACTGTAGTAATCCCGCTGGTGAGCTTTTTATGCTAAGCCAGCATCTTAAGACAGAGATTCAGAGATCCCGGGGTAAGGCACTTGTGTAAAGTCGTCTAGTGCGTGTGTTAGTGGGCTTGCACTGCGTTATGGGGCACGGTGGGGGTTGTATCGCTCTGGCAGTGGTTGTTAGATAGGCGCTTGAAACATTGATCCCCCGGGCTGGGACTCACCCTCCATAGGGCTGACACTGCATTTTAAGTGTGTCTAGGACTACAGGACAGTTGGTAGATGGCTTAGATACCCTAGCCTTAGCCTCAGCCTTAGCCTTGAGGGGCGCGGTTTTCCTCTTTTATAGTGGCGGGTCTCTTACCTTATTTTATAGATTGAATTGTATCTTTCAATTATTTTGTATGCCGCTCACGGGTGTAATAGTAACAGTGGAATGCAAAATTCACCATACCCTTTAAAGCGTCTCTTAAACCCGCCCCGGTGGGGACGGGGGAGCAAGGAGGCAACAATGGAAATCTATGGCATGATGAGGGCTCTTGAGTCCGTCCGCGGCTCGATGGGCCTAAGCAATGGTCTGTGTATATTCTCCCTTGACAGACACCTTTGAATTATCAAAGAAAGAGACCGCTAACAAGACCAGGCCAACTAACATAAGTTATGCCATTGATTTATTCTCATACCCGGAGAACATGGCCTGTGACAAGCTTTTTAATAGTTAGGATATAATATTTATTAATTAGTTTGGGTCTCCCTCTTCTGCCAACATCAACCTTGCCTTTTATAAGCAAACATCCTTCCTCCCTCTGCCGGAGGATTATACAAGAGTATTTAGTAGGACATTGTATATAACCACGCCCCGGGAGCTTTATGATAAGCAGCTCCTAGCCGAAACCACTAATGCCAATCTTTATAGAAGGAACACTAATACACCGGACGGGCAGCAAATTTGCTACAAAATAGTCAGGACCCATACCAAAGCTAAGAAACACAAGTACTAATGTGACCAGATCATCCGCGAGCAAGTCCGCCTCTTAGGAAAAGGCACCGACCTATAAGAAAAAGTCACTCAGCTGCGCGAGCCAACCCATCCCCGAACACGCATACATTCCGGATCCAGCGCTCAACGGAGGACGGCGAGCTCTTTCTCTCCTTCCCCAACGGAACGAGTTTCAACCATCTATTTGAGAAAATAGTCAAAGCACTTGATGGCCTTCGCGATCTACCCGGCTTTAAGCTGGATGCCCTGGCGCAGCTTAGTGCGGTTGTTGATGCTGTGAGAAGAGCGGCCAAGGCAAAGGACGCGAAGTTTCGGGTCAATGTCAATGTCTATGGTCTTGAGAGCAACCGGGATAAAGTTGGTGGAGAGCTTTCGAGGTCCAATCTGTTTTGCAGGTTCTGGATATGGTGAGAGCGGGTTTTATATATGATAACCCCCATATGCTGAGGCTGGAGGAGATGGAGGAGAGTGATACCAAGGGGGAAGAGGGAGTTCTTAAGGTCGAGGCTGAGCAGGAGGAAGAGGGAGTTATGGCCCTGCCTAAACAAGATCATGACTTTAAGCAGACAATAGCCAAGGTCTTTGGGTCTTTACGGTAACGCGCCACGAGCGCTTGCATAAGATCAAGGGGGGCCATAATCTAAACTGGGAATGCTCTATACCCGTGAGTAGAACCCCTGGTTCAAAAAAAAATATCCTAACCAATTCAGACACCAAGAGGAAGCCCTCAACTTTGTAGCGCAGCGTGAGACGGGAAATATCTCGGATAAGTACCATTTATGGCAGCCAAAGATGGTAAACGGGGAGAAAGTGTACAACCACCCACATACAATAAAAGATGCACTAACGTCACAGCTTCCGCCATGTTATCACCAACACCACGGAGCGCGAACACCCAGACAAGAGTGACGGGGAATTTCTTGCTAACAAGATGGGTATGGGAAAGCCACCTACCATGCTTATTCTTATAGGAAAGACAATGCACGATGCCCGTGAGTGGGTTACCCTAAGCATCGCAAGAGGCTGCCAGATACAGCCCTGGCTAAGACCACTTGTCGGGCTATGCTGGTTGTTGTCCCCTCAAGAGGTCCGTTATTCTGCCAGGTCTGCCGGATAACAAGCTAAAAATAGCAGTATTAATCAACGTATAAAGAAAAAGACTGAGCAGTAGGTACTCTCCCTACTAGCATATTTTGCAGGCTGACACCGTCAGTCACCTCAAAGGCAGCATGAAGATCATGCTTTACTATGGCCGCTCGCGCAAAGAAGCCCTAGACAGCAGCGATCGATTCGAGATTGTTACCGCAACATGCAACACCCTCGCCAAGGACGTATTAACCCAGACTCTCTTAGGCGAAACGGAACTTCCTCGACGAGGAGGCAGATGCCGTACGCTCGCTGACTCGTAATAGCTGGGATCGGTGCCTAGGGTGCCGTCAGCCACTGGCCGTTATTTCAAGGGAGAGGAGTCCACAGCATATTGAGAAGCGCGGACATGCTCTGTGCGAGGATTGCTGCATGGGCATTGTACAACGAGCAGATGGCAGGGTGCACTGCCCGCTATGCCAGTCCCTCAGACGGCCAAATTCGGATATCCCCCATGCTCAAGAGCTATCTCCTGTCGGAAGGGTGCTCGTTCAAGATGCAGACTCTTAACGCGGTTATCCAACGGAACCTGGACTCCACGCAAAGGTACCCCTGTCCCAATACCCTTCTTTAAAGCCCACCACTAACCACAACCACAGCATAATCTCACCTACTGGACCCGCACCCTCGACCTTATAGCGCGCCATCTCCGTTCTGCGAAAACCCGCTTCCGTCGCATCGACGGCAAGGCACTTTCCTCGAAGCGCCAACAAATCCTCGACCGCTTCGATGGAACGCGTGACGGGACCAGCAACGTTCCCCGTTCTAGTCATGACAGCCGGAACTGGAGCATTCGGTCTGAACCCCAGTCGGTGAATAGAGTGTTTATCGTTGAGCCGCAGTGGAATCCAAGTGTAGAGAGTCAGGCTGTTGCTCGCGCTATCAGATTGGCTGATTTCTTTTGGTAGGATATGTGTTCGCAGCCAATGCACAAGCTGACACTGAGTAAGATGGATTTCGAGGAGAATCTGCTGAGAACTGCAAGCCAGCAGGGACGGGAACAGAAGGGGTTTAACCTTATGGCTGGAGAGATAGCAAAGGTTATGCCGGATATTGCGTGAGGATTTTGAAGTGGTTTTGCTTGGATACTGCAGTTCTAATTCAGTGTATACTGATTGGGTGAAGAACGGACTATACCATTAAAGTGAGATGATCTATACCTAGAGCCCTTTCGAGGTTATCCAAAGCGTGTTTATGGCTAGGACTAGCAGTAATCCCGTCTTGGCTTTATCTTCTTTACGGTAGTAACGCTGCAATTGCGGCACACCAGCCACCTGGTAGATAAGTAGCCCTGCCGCGCCAACGCCGCCGCCACGAACAGCTTAATACTCTGTAAAAACTGCCATAAATCTCCAAATGCGTGGTAAAGAGCACTGAGTAGAATACATGGAAATAGAAGCAAATATGCCATCCATGGATTTTGACAATGGACGGGAGCAAGGGCTTCGTCGGTCACGTGGCCTCGTACCGTACCTACACCCCTTGTCATAACATATCTATTTTGCTGCTGCTTCCTGGTCATGGCATGGGTAAAATCAATAAATCACACGATGGAAAAGACCAATCTGGACCTTGGGATGCCTTGGGCGTTAGGAAGGGACATTTGACCGGGATGGTAAACTAGTTAACGCCACCATGCGTGCTCGGGAGTACTGCATATGCACTGCAATTTTAGATGCTGAGGTTTGGTACTGAGAAGACGGGCACTTTTCCGAAAGGGAGGGTCGGGAGGCTCTTTGCACTGCATCTTTAGACGCAACGGGGGCTAGGGTTGTAGAGGGTATCGAGCTGAGTCGAGAGGTATGAGGCCGGGGCTCTCGATGTTTGCACTGCAGTTTTAGTCGCTGCGGGGCGTTGACGAAGGACTGCCATACCAATGTTATGGAGTGTTATCTCAAATATGCGCACTAAAGGTCTTGGACTGGAAGTTATTTAGAGAGGAAGAACAATCGCGCTGGGGAAAATCCAGTTTAATAGAGTACCAAGATCATTGGGAAAGGTAGCAGTGCTTTAAACTGTACTTTTAGAGTCTAGAGGGCATGGAATTATGACGTATAAAGAATTGGCATTGGAAGCAAGACAGTGCTTGCACTGCGTTTTTAGGGCCGTGGAGGCATTGCCATGCCATGCTGAGGCTCTGTCTGAGCGAGGAACGTTATTGGACTTTCGATAAACAGGGTCAATAATATCAGTATACCCGGCGAGTTATGGAATGGGGTAGAATCGACCTGACTTTCTGGGCGTATGGTCACAGGAGGTTGAGCATCGTAACCAGACTCAAATATATATATGTATGCGACAAGGAGGGTAGAAATATCCGTGGGTTACTTATTGGCTGGCTCTTCTAGCTCATATCTAGGTACGAGAAGCACATGATTATACTATATATTGTATTGAACGATCTTGACTATTGAGATTTCCCCAATCAATCGCTGAGCGCTGTAATTTCAGGCACTACAGACCTGTCTATACTGCTATTGATTCTGTGACATTACTGCAAAAAGCACCACTTTTTTCAACAAGAAGCATCATTGGTCTAGTGGTAGAATTCATCGTTGCCATCGATGAGGCCCGTGTTCGATTCACGGATGATGCATCGCATCTTCTTTTTGCTTTTTTGCTTGTGTGGCTGCTGCTCCACTGTGTGGGCCTATTAAGGTACCACGGCCGGGGCATCGAAGCTAGCCCTAACTTCCGAGCGTAGTGCACTCATACAATCAAGAGCCGAACCAGATACTCTACAGCGATGAGTATTGACTACTATGGAACGAGACTCACCCATCACTGATAAATCCCGATCTCTACTGCCATGTGTTTATCCCTGTAACATATGGGCATCCTCTTTTGCGCGAGGTGAGGATGGCTCAATGTCAGAGTTTAGGTTACTGCTCTACAGCTGAGAGCAAGTGAGGCGGCGAAGCCAGATGAACGGTAGGTAAGCCTCCTATATTTGAGTACCATCACGGCGCAAACCCTTAGCTCAAACATTCGCGAGTAGTGCAGTTCTATGACCCCTTGACTCCGCGGCACTGAGCATCAGTGCCCTGTAAGGAACGACGAGGAAGGCCGTCAACCACCAAGCTTGTTTCAATAAATGACAGTCTGACCAAAATATCGCAAATATAGCATAGGGCTCGGGAATGTCTATGCCTGCTACTTATCTCGCCGATATTGACTTATCCGGGCAGCACAGCACGAGCAGTATGACACCTACTAAGTCCAAACGTACAGTTGGACTACCGCAATAGAATAGAACTTGATTCTCGACTAGGTCGGTGGGTTATTCAGCCAAAAAGAGCCCAAGGCTCGCAGATGACCGATGACAGTAAAAGGTGTTCCTGGCCAGGAGTTATCAGAAAGAAGCCTTACTCTCCACACATCAGAGATGGTCAGCCTCCAGATAAGGCCCTTCTGAGAATAGAACTGCAGTACAGCAGCCACTGTGCAAGGCCAGTTGGGAGGATGCCACCAGCGCCGCCTGCAACAGGTGTGCCCGACAATTCCCTCGCTGCAAGAGGTCACAGGTATTGCGCTTTGAGATCTAACTAATCAGAAAGGCTGGACTTATCCCTGGGAGTTGCTCAATTAATCCTTGTAGAGATTTGCAAGAGCACGTGAGATAATAGTTCAACACTGCATGGTCTTTTAGTGTGGACGAGACCTTGATGCCCATGTCAAGCGATGGGAACCGGCCTGATGCATGTTAGAGGGAATCAGGTAGTAAATCAGGCAATACGCCAGTCTCTACTGGTTTCACAATTGGCCGCAGCAATTTTCCATGTAGTCTTGATAGGCGTGGTTTGGCGAAGCTCTGTAAGAAATGCGAACGGCCATTCCGAGTTAGTTTAGCATGCATTGCGGAATCTTAGTCCCAAAGAGGAAAGGCAATTGTAAGAAGAGAGGAGGTTAGAATGAGGAAAGAAGCTCTGCCTTTTTTCCAATACCGTAGTGTCATAGATAGGACTGCTTGAGAACTTTCATTTGTTCATAGTGGATAATGAATCCGGCGTGCTAACTTAGGGCTAGCTTGAACTGTGCCCTACCTATAGGCACCCGTACAGGTAGAATAGAGTAGAAAGACATCACAACCCTTCCTTCATCTTACAGCAATTTCCATGCTCCTGAGTAGATTGCTCTACTACCGTAAGCCAAGAATATTTAATTTGTTATAAGCAGTAATATATGGATTGGGCGCAAGAAAACCTGCTAGGCCCTGGTCTTAAGAGGTTGAGCGGACCACGACCAAGTGGGAAGACTCGGAAAGAGAAAAAATTTTTATTTAGCATTTTTCCCTTTAAATCTAAGTCGGTGGTACCAGGTATCATGCCTTGCAACCAGTAACTAGACAATCCACCGAACCCTGCAAGCCCAAGTATCAACCTCCTGTGCAAGAGCAGAAACACCCCAGAAGGCTGCCCCAGGGTGGCATTACTGCATTTTTTAGTTCGCTCTTCTTAGCAAAGCAAAACTTACCGCTGTCCTACAGGGGGCCTCTGTACATAAAGCATCTTTATTTGACTGCAAATGTGAAAGCAAGCTCCATCTCGCGAGGTCGCGCTTGATTGTGATGGATATCTTGGTACTAAAGACCTGGCGCTGAAGATCCCGGTCGAATTGCCTGGAGGACATGTCTCCAGATGTTTATCGTTGTACCAGCTCTGGGCTCGTGTGCTGCTAGGCAAGGATAGACAAGGGAGTATAGGCTGCTCTTGGACACTGCCTAACTAGATGCGGCTGTTTTGGAACTATAAGGATCAAGATGGTTTCATGCTTATGAGCTTTTAAGCTTGGGTTTTATTACTTGGATATACGGTAGGTATAGTAAGGAAGAAATAAATGACAGTATGAAGAATGTCAATTGGGACACTATTGAGTAATCTCCTTTGATAAACGAGCGTGGTCATGGCTATGCTATGCTATGCAGCCCCGGCATTAATCCATCCCTTCACGCTTCATGGAAAAAGAAAAAAGCTTGTACTTCAGATAGAAGCCAACTTACTGCGCACGTAGTTCAGCCGCAGGTGAAACGACAATCTCCAGAGCCGTCATGGCGATCGCCACGAGGAAGACTTTCACTTGCAGACGTGGAGTCCACAACCCATCGCGCTCATACCCGTACCCACGCTCGCTAAGCAACAAGACGCTAAGGTACACGCAACACCAAGGACCAGCGATGTAAAACGATCCAGTCGGAAGAACAGCATAGCAAAGCACGTAGAGGATTGCCGCGCGGACAATCACTTTTGCCCGTTGCGGACAAAACCGCACAAGAGTCCCTGTCGCTGATTCACGCTGCATGAGCGCGAGGAGGCAGGTGAAGGCGGTAGTGAAGGCACCAATGTGCCATAGGTCCTCAGGGAGAATATTAATATAGAAGAGGAACATCATGATGTTCAGGGGGATGCACCATTGTGCACGGCGTGAGAACAGCGGACCTCGACGGAAGGTCCCGTTTTCAGTGACGCCGTCCACGTCGACCGTCGTGATGAAGGGCTCAACTAGATCCCAGGCTGAGGCCTTGAGCTGGCGGGCGGATGGGATGTATTGGGTGATAACACGGAGAGACATGGTGGTGGTGTTGGTTGGTAGATTGAGGTTTCGTTGGTGGTTTGGTTGGATGGGTAAGGTGTAAGATATGGTGAATGGATGAGGCGAAAACTGATCTGATGGGATGAACTGGGTGTCGAGGCTGTAGTTAGCGGCCTTATATGCTATATCTGCCCGGTCAATGTTTATTGTGTAGGACTCAACCTAGGGAGTTTTACAAAGACCATTCATAAACAGGACAAAGAGACTGGTTATTGACGGTCATGATGTCAAAGCGGTAGTCCTTGTGAATGTCTGCCACAATCAAAGCGCTTTGACTGGCGTTTTAGTGCACCGAAGTGATAATCAAAGAAATCTCTATTGTCGGATGTGCTCTTGTTTATCACGCCAACACAAAGCCTCATCGGCATCAGGTATATCAGACCCTCGAACCCTCGAGGCCCCAGCATGCTTACCACCTGCCATAGACACAGTTGATCCCAACCAAGAATCAACATTAGCCCAGATACCATGTCTCAATCCACCGCCGCCACCTGCACCTTCACCTCCGTCGCCCAATCCCTCTCCGCCGCCCTGCGCCTGATCTCCGAGCAACGCACAGCCCTCGCCCAAGCCGCCAACCACCCCGCCCTAGCCATACGCACACGCCAGAGCAAGACCCAGAACCAGACCCAAAAGAAGACAGACACACCCTCAACCTACGAAGTAATCGTCGCGACCGCGCGCCCCACCAAACACGAAAACGAAACCCCGCCCAACTGGACGATCTTCCTGCATGCCCCAGGGACACGGCACTCGCGCTCCTACAGCCTCCGCCGGATCCAAGGCGGGGGCATGGACTGGGACTCGGTGCTAGGCATGAGCTGGGAGCTTGTCTACGACGCGGCCGCGTCGGACACGCTGGACGACCGGGCGTTCGGGGCGTTCAGCTATCTGGGGCAGATGCCTGGGGCGTATCTGGAGTGGTTTGAGGGGGAGTTCCGGGCGCTGACGCGGGGGCCGAACAACTTCTTTGTTGCGAGGCTGTTTGCGCGGATGCAGGGGGTGGGTCTTACGACGGGGGAGGTTGTAATGCGGCTTGTTGGGGATGCGAGGTATAGTGAGCGGGAGTTCCGGGGGCTTGCGGAGAGGGGGAAGCCGGATGATGGGTATTTGGCTGTGGATGAGGAGGTGTTGAGGGCGTATGGGAGAAATTCGAGGGCAGATGGTGCAGCTGCAGCTGGTCTCCGGGCTGAGTTTCAGGTTCCCGTGTTTGATTCAACCAGAGGGTTGGGGGAGTTGTTTGAAAGGTTGAGGATTGAGCAGTAGGTGGTTTTTTGGTTTGTTCTTGGATTGTGATTTGTTTGGCGTTCTATAAGATATCCCGGCGTTATTGCTTATTAGGGCTTGCATGCATACATACGCAGAAAGTTTGTTGTTGTATATGAGAATCTAATAAATCCTGAAAGTTAGTCTATTACATTATCCCTCCAGCTACAAGCTGGTCCATTCTGACACTGGCGTTCTCGTACATCTTAACAAATTTAAAGTTGCTATAGAGACCCTTATACTTATGGTAATATTTGAAGTAAAATCTCAGAAACGCATCAAGGACTCTATGGTACGCAAAGGCTCGATGCTCCTATACTTTATTCCATACTATAGTACAACATGAATAATCTCTAATCTCCCAACAGAAGATCTTTTTATGACCCCGAGCAAGGCCCAAAGACACCACATTTCCCTAGAGGATAAGGGTCACCCAGAGAAACACGCCGTCGGACCTGGCGGTGATGTGCCGTATGAGATTCTCTTTCTCAGAAGTGCACCCAAGCTCCGGGTTATCAAAGCATGGGTTTTCGGTCACCTCGTCCCTAACGGCCCTAGCTATGCTGTCTCAGACACTCCCTGGGCAAGGCAGTTGATGCGAGCCTGGGGGAATAAGGAGAGGCAGGCGTGTCCAGAGAATAGGATTCGGAGATAAGCAGTCAGTCCTTAGCGGGTGATATTTTTCTAGATAAAGAACGAGGATGTACCACTTGGTCTGTTATATTGGCGTTATGATGGGACTGCGGGATACTTGAGTTCTTCCAGCCAGAGGTGCCACCCCAGGCTGGTTATTTTCTTTATTTTATATTAATCAAACTTATCAAACGCAGAAAAAGCCCGAACAGTTCAAGCCTAACAGTCTAGAGCAGAACAAACACGCAAAATGGAATGACTAGACAACAGACCAAAAAAGCCAAACCAAACAAAAACCAAATAAGACCAGCAATGTCCCACAGACCAAACACATCAACCAAATCAGGCATCCACCGTCACTTCCAACAAGGTAAAAACTGCCATCTACAACCCATCAAGCCACCGAGTGTCAGGCAACCCAACCTCCTTCAGCTCCAGTGGGAACCTACCATCCTTCCGCAGCTGCTCGCGGAGCTGGATCAGACCGATGAGGTGGAAATGACAATCCACATCAATACCGCGCTTTATAGCTTTCTGGTACAAGTGGTCGAATTCGCCACGGCAAAAGTCCCAGGCCCGCTGGAATCCATCGCGCAGGTGCACCTGCGAGGCAGGGCCGTGCTGGAGCGACCCGGCCAGTCCGTCCCAGAACATCCAGAGGTCGGTCTCGTGTTGGCGGCGGTTATCACGCATCCAGAGGTGGAGGATGGCCTCGATAAAGGTGCCCGTCTTTAGCACGCGCAGGGGAAACAGGTCGCGCCAGTGGTCGGGGAAGGGCAGGCTGCTGTCGGTGGAAAGCGTGACGTACGGGTTGAGGTTTGGGTCGGGGAGCCCCGGCTGCATGCTTGTCTCTGGGAGCCACCAGAGGTTCTCGGACTGCGGGACCAGATACACGGCTATGTAGTAGTTGATGTGGAAGTGGTGGGCGGGATTGGGGTGGCGTGAGAGCTTGTCACCGGACCCGGGCATGTACTCTGGGTGGTCCTGTCGCAGCTCCAGGAGCTCCATGCAGGTTTCCTTGGTGCAGCGTGTGTACTTTGGGTTTGCGGCAGCCACGGCTTTTGCGGAGTCTTTCGGGTAGTTAAGCAGGGTGTCCAGTATTTTTCATCCTCGGTATGAACGCCTCTTGCTGCGTCGGACAGGGCGTCTCTTGCTGCGTCGAGCAGGGCGTCGGGGATCACGAATGTAATGTCCTGGAGGAGAGCAGAGAATATTCGGTATGGGATACCTGGGAAACAGGGGCAGTATAGAATGGAATCGGGGATGTACTCACCCCTAGCCGAAAATTGCAGGGCCCCGTGTAGAGGCGCATCACCGTCCAGCCCATGAGAATGTTGGGGATCTGGGCCTTCTGGAGGATTTGACCTGCGTCGGCAGCGACCTCCACATCAGTTGGACGTTTGAGTTCCGCGGACATGGTTTCGATCTGTGGATGTCGCTTTGTGAAGGGTGACAGTTGTGAAGGAAGAGCAATACTCTTCTGTGCGGCAGGGGGTAAACGCTTCCATTTATGCTGGCCTTGCCTCGAGCGCTGCCTGGCCCTGTGAGCCTTTGCGATAAAGAAGACGAAAAGACGAAATCGGAGGGATGATGATGATATTTGAAAATCCAATCTCGAAATTTATTGCATTCTATACCTCAGCAGCTTGCTCGACCTCGAAGCCGGATTCTCGTCAGTTTCAAACAGCAGCAGCAAAGGGCATGGAAGAGGACACTTCAAAAACCTCAAGAATCTGGGGTTGGCCTCGGTCTGCATCAAAGAACAGGGTTTGCCAAAGAACGGTCGGACCAGAGAACGCCCGTACCGACTTGGAAAGAACATGCCCTACCAAAGAACATGTGGCACTATGAGCGCCTAGATTCCCTGCTCGGGCTTGTAGATATTGTAGTATCCTCAATCCAGACCGACGGGACAAAAGCCACAGGTGAGTACTCATCAATCAAGAAAGCCCAATCTAAAACAATCAAGCATTATCCCCCCCAGCGCCCCCATCAACACACGGCCAAACCAGCTCCTGGGCCTCGTCCAACTCGCCCCTCCCCAACTCCGCCCCAAGCATGCCCCTCAAGTGAAACAAGTGCCGATTAATCGACCGCAGGAGCCTCAGACTCTCGTCCTCCCGCGCAACCCGCCGCTCAAACGCAATCGCGTACTCCGCGAACTCCTTGCTTGCCTCGACGAGATTATCCTTGCTGGCGTCGAGGTCGCGAAGCCTGTTGAACCGCGCGTAGAGCCCCGGGGAGAGCTCTTTGCATTTGCTGCTCGCGCCGCTGCACGACTCGCATCTTTGTCCGGGCTTCTTGCGGATGCAGGGCTTTGCGAGGATTGTGTCTGTGCGTGCGTCTGCGGTCTAGTAGTGATTTGCGCAGCGGAGACAGGGGTAGGTTCTCTTGGGTTCTTTGTCGGGAGGGTTGGTGTTGTTGTGGTTGAGGTTGTTGTGTTGTACGGGGTTGCCGGGAGCCTCGGAGTACTCGGGCTGTTGAGCTGGGGCTTCGGGGTTTCGGGCGTTGAGGAGGTTGGGAGGGTGTTCTTCCTCGTCGCCAGGAGTCTCGACGGTTTCCTGTGCCTGGTCCTGCGATTTCCGCTTATGGCTTGGGAGTGCATTCGGTGTTGCTGGGGCTCGCTGGGTGCGGGGTGCTGAAGTCATTGCAGGCGAGACGGGATTTGACTGCGCCGTGCGTAGATCTTCGTCTTCCGACTGGTCTTCTTGGGCAGATTGAGTCTGAAGAAAGTATGAGACCAAGCTGTGGAGAGCTGATGGGAAGGACAGCGTGTGTAGGTAAGTGAGAGGGAAGCCGCTACACAGCCACGCCTAGTTCACTTTTCCGCTTCTTGACATTACGCAGTATCCTTTCCTACAAGCCGTATTCTGGTCTAAATAGTACAGGCTAGAAGTGTTAATCTATACCCTTAACTTGTTAAGTAGAGTTGAAGAAAACAGATCTGACCTGAATATGTCCCGCATGGCGATTAGCTTGATATTGTGGAAAGAAATGAAGTTCAGAAGGGTGGTCAAGCCTAGCGACGTGTCTCTCCTGCTACAGCTCATGATACAGCGGGCGCTCTCGTTCATAGCCAGATAACTGACCAAGGGGGGTGTTGGGGAAACCTTCCTCAGCATCCATATTACTCTCAATGTGGTAGAAGTACATGAATTACCAGGGGCTTTTAACAAAGCATTCCGCCAACCATGGTTCCAGTTTCTTTACTCAGGCCTGCGGCACTGCCTGGTATCCCCTATGCGAAGGGGTCTGCGAGTTAATCTTGACTCGCACGCGGTGGCCGAGGGCTCGCATAGCGGCCGCGAGGGAGTGCGTCTCTGCCTGGACCTCGGGGTCGTCAAGTAGATGGGCGGCACCCACACGCGGAAGAAGAAACTCGTCGCGCTGCGCTTTAACTGTGATGAGGTTAGCATACACTTGGACAGTGGTAGAGCCAGGTAACCATACAATCCTGCGCTATCTCTATGCGCTTCATCATCTCCGCCTCGGTCTCGCAGTTCTGCGCCAGCGCAATTGCCAGCACCCGAATGGGCTTGTAGAAATGGGGATTGAAGAAGTCGCGGATCAGATGTGCATTGGCTACCAGATGGAACGCCGCGCTGACCTTCTTGTCGAGGGCTGGATCAGGGTGATAATCCTCCTCCCATGAATATGTCAAGCAGGAGGGGAAATCCAGCGCCATTGCCACGATCAGCTCGTCAACTTCCCCCATTTGTGCGAGACGGCCCTTGATCCTGGCAAGGTCGTACTCCAGTCTCAATTTATCACGGGGTATGCTCCTCTCAAACCGGCCGAAGAAATGACCGATCGTGGCGTGAAGGCTGACGTTGGACGCCACGTTATTAGGCCCCGGCTTGGCTTCGCAGTACTCGCGAGCACGGAGCTCGTACTCTCGGTGCAAGAAAGTCTCTCGGTAGCTTGCGGTTTGGCTTGCTGGGTTCGAGTCGTCGAAATCGCCGCGCGATAGCACCCTTAGGGCTTCCCAGCGGGCCTTGTACCCAGCCAGGGGGGCCCCAGTCCGTTTGGCCCACTGAGTCTCCCATTCGTCATCCTGGGCCGAAAAGTAAACTTGCTGGTGAGGGCTAAATCGATCCAGAGCCTTGGCCTTTTGGTATATCGCGTCACAGAAGCTTATGTATGTCGGATCCTCCAACGCGTCCCCCTCTGCTTCATCGGTTTCCTCAATACTGATGAGATTATGGAGAAGCGCACTGGCAACAGAAGTACCGCAGGCACGCCCTAGGCTTTTGCTCACTGCCCAGGAGCGTGTTTTGCGGCTTGGGCCTGACCAGGCTACTCCTGTGACATTCAAGTGCGTGGCGTATTGCACGCTGGGCTGGACCAGCCAGCTTCCGGAATAGCAAGATGTCATCATGAGGGTGACTTTGGCCTCTTTTGGGAGCGTCCGCTTCAAAACATCCATTGACAACAAGTGTGGTTTCCCTGTCTTCGTGTTGCCCCCCAACAGAACTTTGCCAGTTGTTCCCTGCCCATGCGCAAATATCAGCAGAATCAGCGTCTCGTCGTTCTGCACAGACAAACGGGCCTGCTCGCGAACAGTCTCGACAAACCGATCTAACAGCATGTCCGCTTCTACCACCCGCATGCTCCCGAGACCGGCGTCAAGGGGGAGGAACGAGGCGTCCAGAACCACCCTTCTCTCCCCTCTTGGGCTTCCGTGTGCGTATTCGGTGTACTTCTCCACTAGTCCTTCAGCGGACTCGGCCGTGAGCCAGATCTGATTTGTGCTGTGTGTGTCTAAAAATGACAAAGGTCAGCATCGGTACCCAGGCTATAACGAGATCGGGCATGAAAGCTTACGCGTGGGAAAGAGTAGATGGTAGAAAAGGTAAAAGTCGCTCAGGATAAAGCCATCGCGGTAGGGTGCAGCAGCATCGTTGTCCGCTGGACAGTCGTAGATGCCGCAGACCGCGACGATTCTGTTCTTGCATGGCACATCCGGCGGCCGCGATGTGATGAAGGCGAGGTCGGTGCAGGTCACCCGCGCCGCAGTCTCGCTGTCCATGTTGATGAGAAAAGAAGATGGTGTGTGTTGGGCTTATGGATGAAAAGAGGGAAAGGTCGATGGATGAAGCATCGAGCGGAACTTTGGTCCGAAGCAATTCAGTGGACTGGAACAGCCTTCCGCAGCCAAATGACTCACGGCGATGAGCATGCAAAGGCTCATACAGCTTGATACTGGCAGCGAAGGCTACAGCCATGATAGTTCTTAGAGTAATGGCCTTCCCCCGCCTTACTGCATCTTAACCCCAAACAGCAGCACCGCAGTCCCTTCGAGTAGGGTAAGTTCAGCCGGTGGAGAGAGCCATACGTAATGGGGACAAGGACCAGGCACGATGAGGCAGATCATTCTTAGACTTTATTCTCCCTAGATTGCGCATGTGTTCATCACAGATCATCCTCAGACTCATAGCCAGCCTCCTGCTTGACCATCGCAACAAAATCAAACTCATCGATCGCTTCCTCCTTGACTGCACCACCACCACCAGCAGTTTCTCCTTCTTGCTTCACCACTGCGGCATCGGGCTGGGGCTGCGTTGCGCCCCTGCGCACATTCCGAATCTCTCTCACGAAGACCACGTCGTCGTCGTCATCGGGCTCTTCCAGCTTCACAGGTTTGATATCCCGGTCGACGGCTCCCACGCCATATGTTATTTCCTTCACGAACACGATGTCGTCGTCGGGTTCTTCTGCGTTTGCCATGGTGATGTCGCCGTCACGGTCGGGCTCCTGCTTGACTATTGTGGCATCGACGGCATCATAAATTGATTCCTGATGCCTTGGGTTGGCATCGGCAATGACAGGACCAGCGCCATTAGTAGGTTCCTCCTTGACGACCGTGTTGTCAACAGTATCGTCAGCGGCTTCTTCCCGCACCGGGCTTACATCGGCAACGACAGGACCAGCACCACTGGTAGGTTCCTCCTTGATTACTGTATTATCAACAGTATCGTCAGCGGCGTCCTCATGTACCGGGATGACATCAGTAGCATCAGTGGCAGTAGCGGCAGGGGCAGGGGCAGCATCATCAATCGCATCTTCCTGGACCAGCGTAGCATCACCATCTCCAGCACCCTCATCAAAGTCCGCCTCAAACAGCAACTTCCCATCAAGAAGCTTGCCAAGATGCGTCTTATCAATCTCCTGCCCATCCTTCCGAATAGTCGACATAAGCACCTTCAGAAACTTAAGCGGGCTGTTCTGAAACTCCCCCGGCAAGGCACGGCCATCATTCGCCTCCAGAATGAACCCATCAGACAGGACAGTCAGGCCCTCTGGCGCGGTATAGTACGCAACGCCCAGGAAATCGCATATCTCGCGGTACTCCTGGTACGAAGATATGTACAGCTGGCCCGCGAATAAGTTAAGCTGGATGCGCAGCAACACTGGGATTTTCGGAAGAATCATTGCAGGTGTCGTGTATAGGCTGAGATTGTCGAGAGGGGAGAAGCTCCGGTTTTGGCGCGGCGCGTAAATGTGCATTGTGACAGAGGTAGACTTTCGGATGTCAGAATGGAGTTCATTTGCCTCGTATGGGCTGATGATTAGCATTTTCCAGACCGCTGGTTCACCCTCCTCAGAATAAGCCCAGCTTATGAGGACCCATTGGACGGGGCGCTGGTAGTCGTCAAAGACAGTTGTTGTTCCGTTGAAAGGAAGAATGGTCCTCTCGAAGTCCCTGGTGACTAGGAGATCCCGCGGAAACTCAGAGATATCTAGGTGCTTTTTCGCTGTTGTCATTGCTAACGACTGGAAAGCTGAAGTAAACGCCTGGGATCGTCTATTCAGTTGCCCAGTAGCCACGAATTGACGCAGATCAGGGTGAAGAGAATGGTCCCTTGCTTTAGCGCCAGGCGGCCGCTGAACTTGTCGCTGTTGTTCAAGCTCAGGCGCAAGTTGTCGTTCCTGTTCCTCCTGGAGCTGCGTAGCATTAAAATTGACATTAGCAAACTGGCGGATTCTTTCCAGGATGAGCTGGATATTGCGGTTGTTCTTGTTCGACGCAGAGACAAGGAACGGAGCAGCATTCTTGTCAGCACGCGGGCGGTATCGCTGTTCCAGGGACTGGGATTCGGGTTCGAGGAACAATTTCGCATGGTTTTCGGGGATTGCGCCGCCACGAGCTTTACGCCAGAGGATGCACTGGCGTTCAAAACGCTCGCCCTGGACAGCCCAAAGTGGAATATTACGTTGCATTTCGACCCATGTTTCTGAAACCGCCCAGCGAAGCACATCCGAGACCTCGATGGTGTAGTTATCTGGCTTGCCAATCAGAGATAAGATCTTGGTCTTAATCTCCGCGGGCATGCAGAAAACAACAGATTGTCCTTTGCCAAGGTCCCTCATTCGCATACATGCTGTGCGAGAGTTAGTGGGCGCCTTGTAGTTTCTCCATGATCTTACCTTGTACAAGTTTGTCCTTGGTGATGCCAGCTCCTAAGGTGACCGCAGCGCGGTAATTCCGAGGCAACTTGAGGTCAATACCTCTCGTGTGTGCCTCATCTAGGAAAACAAGGCATGCCTCTAGTTGCGTTGCATAGGGAGATGTCTGTAGCGGTTCAACAAGTCCCGTCCGATCCACAACACAGATTTCGTCGCTGTCACTGACGAATACCACGGCTTGTGTGCGCCCGCTATCGTTATCCGGCATCATCTTTAGCCACGTTACAGCAACCTCGAAGTTAGTGAGCTCCAAAATTTGAGCGCCAACGTCGAGAATCACTTGCGTAGGCGGGTCGAGCCCAACAACCATATCCAGCAGAGCCTGCGCGTCTGAGTTCCCACCCTCTCGGGCTGGAACATGAACAACAGAATTCTCAGGCCGCAAGAGGTACTCAAGGACCAAAGCATTAGTGTGATTTTGCTCTTGGAGGTCGAGTTGCTTCACGCTCAGTGGCAGAATCACCCGGGAATCATTGGTCCCACTGAATCCAGCCGTTGGGAGTGCTTTGACCTCACCGATATCCCAGCCCGAGGCAGAGAGTTTCCTCGGGAACTGTTTCATCTCTTTGGGAAAGACAATATGAGAAAGGAAATAATCAATGGCACCTTTTGAACCCCGGAGCTTGGGGAAGATATGTTGCAAACAGTGGGGCCGATCTTGGAGGTTGATTCCTCCTAGCTGACAGTACGCCTGGTCCAACTCGGGCGCATTATCTATCCACAGCTGGTATTCTATATCCGCCTGATCGGAGTTAATCAGGTGGTGGAACGCTAGGAAAAGCTCATCATCCTTAAGGCCGGCATAGTAATAGCTTAGACATGTCAACACAACAACAACATCAGGATGACTGAATTCAGACCGCGGCGCTGGATTGTCCTTGGCGCGGTAGGGGACGGAGAGCTTGGTTGGAGGTCGTCTAGAATCGTGAGGTCCGTAGTTAACTCTCCAGCGTTTCTGACCCAGGCATGAAGACAGGACCCCTCCGGCAAGGAGGCCTCTCAGGAGAAGGAGAGTATCTTTGTTGGTCGAAGTCCAGAAGAGCTCCGTGCTGTTGTCCTCGACTGCTGCAATCTCAGAGGCTGCGAGGTCTGGGTTGAGGATATAAATGAAAACAGCCTTTCTAATCAGCTCTGGCTGCCTTGACATGGGTAAAGAGTCGATACCCTTGTTGCAGATGTGATTGGCAATCATTTTGAAAAGCTCGGACACAGCGTCTTCACGAAGTAACCGCGTTCGAGGGAACCCGCCAGGCCATTGCTTATCCAATTCAACTGAGTGGGGAAGTTTTGCTTTTATCAAAGGGGCATACATCCGTACAAGATCCAGAAGCTGTTGAATGATAGTCCATCTCTGTGGGCTGAACTCCAAAGCCTGCTGGGCACCCATGGTGTAGATCAATTCGAACTTGACACTGAAATTCTCATCACTTTCGTCAACAACATCCCGCGACGAATTTCGAAAGAGCTCCAGGATCCTTAAAAGGGTCTGACCAACAGATACTTTCCCAATAGTAAAGCATTCAACGCACATAAGCTTTAGGGAAAGAATGTGTTCTGGTTGCACAAGGAGAACTCCTCCACTGGCCATGCATTCCAAGCACATCCGCTCTATTTCTGCCGCCTCTGCATCGCCTATTTTTAACGAACGCGACACAGGCAACTGGTATACTTGTCTCCCAAGCAAGCCACCAAGCTTCGAGACCAACATCTGAAGCATCTGTTGAGACTGTGGTTTCGCGACAAGCACGCGCACGAGGCAGGAGCCATTGGCAAGTGCAGCGGCCACCATCGGGACAATAACGGAGGATTTGCCTTCGCCCATATTTAGTTGCATGACGGCATTCTGCTCCGCGTTTCGCATTTCCTGGGCAATTTGCTCTTGAACTTCGCGGATCAAGAGGCCGCTCTCAATCTCCAAGAGCAATGACTCCGGGAATTCGAATGGACTCCAGTTGGTATGACCGGGGTTCTGGAGTTCCCTGACGAATTGTTCTTGGTGGTTGGTTAGTTTAACCAGCCGTTTTGCCCGTTGAAGTGCTGTTATAGAGCGTCCATACGCAATGAAGCAGGTCTTCCAGTCCATGGGTAGTTGACTCCACCTCCTTCGGTTCAATTGTTGAAGCAGCAGGTCCGGTGACAACCTCGGCCCCATGTTGATGCTTGCCACTGTCTTCAAGATATCATATTGGATAAATTGCTTCTGATTTGCGGTCTCCGTAGGCTGACCAGAAAGAGTCAATCGGGCAAGTATAGAGTCGCGTATTTCCTTGGAGTGTTTGACGCAGAGTCGAAGGTGTTCGGAGGTGATCTTTTGGACCTCATCTCGATTCAAAGTAACTTTGTCGGCTTGCTTTATGTCCAGCAAGGACTGGGAGCTTCCGTACAGTTGTTCGACGTAATGTCTCTCATACTCGGATTGTGCCTGAC
The DNA here is from genome assembly GCF_003369625.1 of Aspergillus mulundensis. Classification (NCBI taxonomy): domain Eukaryota; kingdom Fungi; phylum Ascomycota; class Eurotiomycetes; order Eurotiales; family Aspergillaceae; genus Aspergillus; species Aspergillus mulundensis. The sequence continues at coordinate 1,496,592 of NW_020797898.1, read as the reverse complement.
GCCCCAGCACATCAACCAAGGCAGGAAGGCGCGAGACAGGTTTTGTGGCCGAAGTATCAGATTGCAGCATGGGGCCTAGATGCGGTGGCTCTGTAGCCAAAAATGGCGGAGGTCCAAGGGACCCATCAAGTACGTCGCCGATAGAAGCGAAACCGCATGTTCGAGGGGTAGGACGAGCAAGGGGAGGTAATGGAACAGGTGGCATCTCGACAGGCTGAACCATCTCACGAGAGATAATTGCGTAGACCCTCTCCAGATACTCCTTCAACTCTAGGTTATGGAACCAAATTGAGAAATTTGCCTGGACACGGGGCATTGCTTGATGCGCATCGAAATAGTCTCCGAACCCTGGGCTTTCATTGCTGATTGGAGCAACCGGAGATGCTGTAGGCCACTGGATGCGCAGGCCAGCCACAAATTTCTCAAGGACCTCCTCTCTCTTTGTATTTATCCAGTTCGTTTTGCGTGTTTTGAATTTCTTCTCGCTTTCCCCTGGGTTGCGATCAAGGGGTACTGGCAGATTGTGTCCAGTACGCATTGTAAACCGTATCTGAGTCTTGAGCGCCTCGTCATCAAGCTCGTATCCCTGGGATGGATTATAGAGGATACGCGATGGCGGCATAATGGAGGCCATACTCGGTAAAATGTACAGTGCGGCAATGCTCTTGAGGACGCCCATTGGGACTTGATCGGACAGCGACAGGGTTGAAAGCCAGATCATCATTTGTTGCTTACTTGGGCGAGAAGCCCCAGAGCATAGCAACTGATGAATGCTGCACCAGTGCTTTGAGAGGAACTCCTTGCCGTCGAACAACCAGGTGGCATCGTACGCGATTCGCGTCTTTTCGACAAGAACACTGGGGCCCTCAACCACGTGTCCCAAAAATTTCCATATTTCTGAAAGCCAATCATCGCGGTACAGTCGCTTGTCGAACGGTGTTGTCTTGTTGTAGAGTGCTTGGCATAGGGTGAAAACTTGATAGCACTGTTGTGACTGGTGATCCTGACCACGTTCAGTATACCGCGTGTCACAAGCACATGTGTGATCCTCTGCCCCGAAGCCCGGTGAACGGAATGAAGATGAACGAATCTTGTCACGTTGAGACAGTACATTATCCACACTCGGCAGTGGCAGCTCGCCGTAATCCTTGGCATCTGGATAGAATATCCGCATCCGACGGTTTTGGTCAAGTATGAACAGGACCTGTTTGAGAAAGTCGCGATGTTGGGCTAGGCAACTGAGCGATTCTCTCCACTTGATGCTTTGCATCACACGTTCATTGGCTGGATAATACTTCCTCTCAGGCGTTAGACCGGCCAGCTTCACCAGGATAGCAACATTCTCTGGTCGTAGTTGACCAAAAGATCGTGTTGATGCAGAACGAAGGATAGTTAAGGCTTGCTCGGTACCCGTCTTCCCCGTAAGCGGATCTGGAAGACAGAACGAAGTAATGCCATGTAGGTAGCAGAGCATTAGTTTGCTCTGAAGGCTCCCGTTGTCTGCTAAACGGCCAAGTTGCTCATCCACGGAGTAAACATGGGTATATGACACCTCCTGCCAGAGAATTTGGACAGTAATATGATCTCCATCTACTAGCCAAGTGGCATTGCCATCAGGAATAAGTACCATTCGGTTCCCGTCTTTTTCATGTCGCAAGAGGAGTTTGGTGCGCAAGCCGACAAGGGTACCCAATGACTGATCAGAATCAACCAACATTCCACGGTACTGGCGAGATCGAATGCATGACTGGCCGGACTTGAGGTTGAAACTCAGCCGGAGGCGCGGAAGTTCAATCTCTAGTGTTGATGATGAGGTGTTGAGTTTGCAATGCAGCCTGGAGGCACGTTCGATAGGTTGCAGGATGCAAGAAAGTAATTTAGCAGTCGGGCTGCACATGCTAATTAAGGACATATCACCTTTAACAAGGTACCAGGCGTTACTACCGGGATGTCCTCGTTGCAGTCGCCAGTGCGAGCTGGATGATACCCAGGGGTTTTTAAGCGGCCGGAATTCCACATGCCCGGTGTTGAAGTTATACCAGTGCACGCAGTCCTCAAGAAAGGCGTCTGGAAATGCCCCTTGAAGAAGGGAAACCGGCACAAACTCTCGAACCTCAGATTCTTCGCTCACTGCCCGAACAGAGAGTTCAAATTGGTCTGATTTATGCAACAGCTCCTTTCCGAAGTGTATAGTCTGATTCATGTGCTTTCTCTGGCCAGAGAACAGCATCCCAGGAATCTCACTGGGCATCACTTCCACAGGCGACTCGCCAAACAGAATTTTGTATGTCTTGTGGCTTTCAAATTCCGAGGGAAGGCGAGCCAACGGTCGGCCGTTGATGAGTAGTTCCCCTGTCAGTAAATTATAATGGGCAAGGAAGCTGCCATGGCTGGCGACAAGCCAGTGATCTCCAACCACCGGGGCAAGTATCCATGAAGAACCCATCTGGTATGCAGCCCAAGCCTCTCTGATTGCAAGATCCAACGCCGGTTGCCTGTTATGGACCACGTTGTGGGCCAAGATCTTTTGGCAGCGATAAGCCACGACTTGCCAGCGTTGGTAAAGAATCTGAACCATCCCACCATTTATAACGTCGATGATGCCTTTTCGGTCATGTATGATCATACAGCATTGAAACCAAATCGAGGCGTCCGACGCATTTGCTAGTATTCGCCGTAAAGCGGGGCTTTCAGAATCATACGTGGCGACGCAAATCAGAGCCAAATGGGTGCTTCGTGTAATCAACTCGATCCGGCGCACGTCGATTGCTTCTTTGCCAGCCTTGTCCCTAACATGCTTGACCCAGTTGAAACTTATTTGGCGTAGAGACGATAACAGCTCCAGACATCGGTCTTCAACAACGGCGTCGGCGGAGGTCGAAAGTGACAGCACTCTCTGGACAAGGAAGATCAGTGCGCTGAGCTCGTGAGCCGTCTCCCAGTTTTCCTTAATTCTGTCTGCAGTGTCCTCAATCGCGGCGAGCAGAGCTTTAACAAAACACCCATCGTGCAAGATAGCATGTCCTGCCCGTAAAACTGTTTGGGCTCGAGGTCCAACCTGGCGAATGATCTGTAGAATAAAAAGACAAGTCTCTGCTTTCCTGAAGACTACCGATGGCATGGCTAGTTGTCTTAGTATATTCTGCCACTGAATTTCAACCCCGAGCGCCATTGAACAGAGCGCCTTGTACTCCTCAAGCGACATGTTTTGCGGACAGGCGTCCTGCGACGCAATAACCGTGTTAGGGGAGGGCCCGTTCTTTTGGCCAGTCGGGCGGAAAAGGAACTGTTGCAAGGATGAAGATGACTCAGGCAGCTTATACATACACGAGGTTGCAAGTTCGTCTGTTGCCTTGAAGTTGGTGATGAAGCACTCGGTAAAGCTGTCGTAGTAACGGAAACTCATCCCATTTTCCAGGCAAATATCACTCTCCGTCACATCAATAATCATCCTTTCCCGTCTGTGTGTATTTTGGTGGGGTTTATTCTGTGAGAGAAGGCCGGCTCTCTGACGGTCACTGGCAGAAGTGAAAAATGGCCGAAGACCTTCGTACGTTTGCGGCTGAAACCTTGTTCTGGGCTGCGCTTTTTCACCATAGTCGAGATGTAGGACGGTAAGCAAGAAGAAGAGTGTGGTGTCACGCCAGACCGAAAATGGGCGAGGGACGTTCAGTTCAAATACGGTGGATTTCGCCTGCAGATCCTGTGAAGGCAACGGCCACTCGTGGATGTTTATGCTAAGTGAGCTTGCCTGCGACTTGTACGAACATCTTTGGCAGGACGTGCTGTGGAGCGTCTTTCTTGAGCCTTCATGGCCATTCGAGGGAACCTCAATATACGTGCAGCTCATTTGATTGGCTCGAGCATTCAATTGTTTGTATTCTTCATGCTTCTGACGAAGCTCCATCTTCTTCGCAGCCCGAGTCTCCAGGGCATTGGTCTCGATGGTCGCTAACAAACCTTGATGCTCTGGGGACTGTGCAAAATACTGAACAGAAAAGCAGGTCCGAGTGCCAAAGTCTTGGAAAATGGAAGCATGCGGGAACCGAAGCCGGCGCTGACGTTGGTAAAGATAGTCTTCTGCACGAGATAGTCTGATCATCTGTGATCGATAGGGTAGCACTAAAGCTTCGAAGACGCCCATTGGGATGCATGTGCTGTACTCGCGAAGGAGCGGGTGCTGCTGGATGGTAGCCTTGTCGCAAGCAATCCACAATTCCAGGATTGTGAGCACCATCACCGATACTGCTTCAGGATTTTGGGAATAAAGCCCGAACGAGATCTGATAATAGTGGGTGATCAGGTCCCCTAGCACCAGAGAGGTGTTCTCTTCGTTGAGGTGAGATTGCAACCAAATGTCAAGGTTGACCTCGACCCATGCTTCGAATGCCGCAAGTCTCAGGAGCTGGTATTTAGGGTCACTTGTGGCAAGAAGTACTGGGAGAACTATGCTTTGGAAATCAATAAGTTCTGGCTGTGGTTGAAACATGCCCGGAGGTAAAGAGTGTCGCCGCCTGGTGATGCCTTCTATCCATCCGTCAAGGAAGGGCAATGAGCAATAAACGTCCTTGTTGAAATCCAAACTTGCCAAAGGAGCGTTGTGCCGGAAGCTGTTGTGCAGCATGACCATCTTCCAGCTCTTCTGAACAGAATTGTTAGCGGCCTGGAGAGTCTGCTGAACGTAAGTAAACCATGCGGGATGCATGGACAAGTCAAGTTTTTGTAGCCGGCGAGCAATTTTACAGTTCATTATGTAACATTGCTCTGCGGACACCTTTTCGCGGCAGGTATCTAAGATTGTGCTCATGTAATATACCATGAAGTGCTTGTACAGATCCTCTGATATCTTAGAGACTGAACAGGCCCTTCGGAGCATAAGCTGAAGGGCCACTCGTATCAGAAGCCACAGAGAACTCCGCCGCCATGGAGATCGGCTGTCGAGCCACAGGACTTCTTCGCGCGTATTTTTGTGGAGTTGCAGGCCATGACCAATGGTTTTGCACCAAGGGCGCAAAAATGTTGTGAAAAATTCAGTTACCATTTTAGGGTCGGTTGCATCCCTATCCTCATCGTGGCTACGACGAGCCTTCTTGACTTGAGGTTTGGTCCCCGCGACCGATTGGCTGCTCATTTTGGCAAGTATCGGAGCGATCACGTCTGCAAGGGCATCTTTCCTGAACGTGGCAGTGTCTATAGTGTAGACTGACCCAGGAAACTGACGCTGCAGGCGACCCACAGTTGAGTTGACGGCTGCGTTTTGGGGAGATAACTCGAATGCCTCCAGATGTACCCCAGTGTCGTTCTTGTTGATGAGGAGCGCGGCATTCTGAGAGCGAACATAAACAGGCAAGGCGCCCCCTGGAGAAATCATTGGCCTAAAACCGGGACTTGCGAAGAGTTGACTTACCATCGGAAAGGAGTTGTTCCAAGGTCGTTTTGAGTTTCGATTCACTTATGCCGCCATGTAATACTAGAGTTTGCTTCAAGCGATGCAGCATTGTAAACATCGCGGCAATCCATTTGGCATTCTGACTAGGCACATGGTCCGTGAAACTGCGCAGAGCTCGAATGACGGTACTTAAGAGAGCGAGATCGTGGTCGGCGTTGTAGTCATCGTCCTGCGGGAGCTTCGGGGGGAGGAAAACATGATGGAATAGATATGTGATGGCCTCAAAAGGCAAATCTGAAGAAATAGAGCTGGACATGTTGATACAGTGTCTGCGGCAAGACTATGCCTCAACAAAAGTGTTCGGGGTTGACGCGAAGCCGAGAAATGATGGAAATGATGGTGATTCAGCGGTCTGCTGATAAGTGACAATGCTATGGGAAAAGAGTGGATGGCAGTTGTTCTAGGTATTAGCGACGACATCAGTCGAGAAGTATTATCCAGCAAGCGGGGCCCGTTCTTTTGCTCGTTTGAATGGCTGGTGGACTTCAGACCCTACGCCAACTTGGTTCGGCGTTCAACCTGAGCGGCCGTCAGTCGGCTCTCTCTGCACTGGCGAGAGAAGTCCGCTAATCATAACCTTTGTCATGTCAGTATCAGAGAAAGTAGATCGTGAGAATCATGGTGGTGGTTAGAATGGTGGTGCACTCCAGAAAAAGCACTTGCATTTCACTTCCATAGATATACTTGGGTTCCCAATCGCGTGCAGAAGAGAAGCTCGATGGGCTTTAAGTTCCAAGTGGATTTTCGTGTATTGGGAAGAAATTGTGGTGTCGGACTTTTCTAAGTGTACCGTGCCTACTTATCTCCACCAAAGACAAACACAGACAAACCGGCCGCAGCGTGCGCCTTTGACGGGGTGCGTCAGAGCGTCCAATTGGCGTTTCAATTAGGAGGGACGCGTATTGACGGGACCAGGATCTGTGTATACACCTATGGTATAGATATTTGGCAGGAGATGTCCAGGTTGACGCGTTGTGGCCTGAGTCGAGGATGTGGTGGAGTCTTGAAGATCCTGAAACAGAAGGGAGATGTAGGCGAAGTCACGTGATCGCTATCTATACGAATGTCGATCACCTACTCGCCACCTTTAGTCCTTCAGCAGTTTTAGAATTTACTCCAAATGATGGATTCTGGCTCCAGTAGGTCCTTCAAGCATGAGTTCTGGGAGGCAAGCTGAGCTTGGCTGTCTTCAACGGAGTCGATGGTCCTAGAGGACACCCCCGGTTTCCAAGGTTATTGGAAGTACTGCTTACTTGGGTACGGCACCATGCCTAACAGCCTGAGATCTTGTTGTCAGCATGCGTCTTTCGTGAGGTTATTGGAAGGTATGATCTTTGCCATTGACTAGTATCAGGCTCCCATGGAGACTCGTCCCTTCGAGACGTACAGATCCTCGCGAAGGCTGTCCCGCAGCATCAGCCACTCGCAGCAGCAGTCACTATGTGTTCCTCATCCCCTTGCACGAGATGAGACAAGTGGTATGAGAGGAAGGAAGAGCATCCGGTTGGCCTCAATTCTACAAAAATTTATCTCCGATACCGTAGCCACATGGCTAGACGTGGGAACGCAACCCTCGTATCGGCAAATTAACAGTCTAAAATCAACTGACCACGCCAATATGCACAACATTACCAGTATCACCAATTAACACAAACCCAACTGCGGCTGCGACAACGCCCGACCCCGAATCCGGACCCGAGCATTCAGATCCGCCCCCTCACAAACAAGCATCCGCACCACCGCCTCATGCCCATTCTGCGCAGCCACATGCAGCGGGTTGAGCCCGAACTCATCAGTACACTCAGTGTCGGCCCCTTGCTCTAGCAGCGCACAGACCGAACTAACGTGGCCTTTCAGGGCTGCGTAGTGCAAGGCTGTGCGACCGAGGCTATCGGTGGCATCAATTTCCGCACCGTACTTGAGCAGGAAGCGGAGGACGTTGGCGTAGCCTTTCTCGGCGCAGATGTGGAGCGTCATCTTCCCTTCGCACGTCTCGGGGGACTGGGGATCGCTGAAAGACATTGAGGTGTCGGGGGGAGTGAAGAGGTGGGCAGAGAGGCGCCGAGGGGAGGTGGATTGGCGCCGCTCTTGATCTCCATGGTCGTGCTCGGACGGTTGTCGGCGTTTCCTGCTCTGCGACGGTGAGACGAGGTACTTGCCCAGACATTCTTGGCAGGGCCTCTTACTGCTAACGATCGCAGGTCGGGCGACGCAAGGGTCTTCTCCATGGGCTCAGATGGGGGATGCTTCGGAAAAGAACCCGCACTGTGCGGGGCTGAGTGTAGGGAGACGGCTGTCCTGTCATTACTGGCAAAGGTCGATTGATAGACCTCGGACCCGTCCACTTGCGGCCGATCACCCGGTCGATCTATCCACAGTTCTTCTGGCGAGCAAAAGAGCGGAAAGGAAACAGGAGATATGGGGCCACCGGGGCCGGTATACTTTGCATTCTCGGAATAAGTTTCAAGGTTCGGAAGCGGTGGTATTGGTGGATATGCGGTAGGCTCGTCTGATCTGGGTTGACCTGTGCTTTGCGCGGTCTCTCGTGGGGGCGGGGCTGCTCGTACTTCTTGAAGGGCGTCATCGGGAAGGAAGGGCGACTGATGGGCTACGTCAGTCGTAGTCCCTGAGTTTGTAGGTATCTGAACGATGTCTGTGGTTTGCGTCTGTTGGGCCTGTTGCTGCTGCTTTGCCTTGAGACACTGTCGACGGCCTGTCGTGGCCGGTTAGCTTCTTGTGCGCGTTCATTGATCGAAGGAATTCGACACTGACGAAAGTTTCTCTGCGCCAGACGATTCTGTAGCTTCCGCCGTTCTCTAGCATCGGATGCTTGCTTGACCAGGTTGGCTTCGTCTTCCTGAATCTCCATCGATAAATGTGAGTGGTGAATGCCATACGAAGCTCTCACGGAAGCTGACGCTTATATGTACTGTCAGCCATCATCCTACCACCTGCAGGGCCTTGTGATAAGTGATGGGTGTTGTGATGTGATAGGTGAAGCCTGATGGGATTTGAATTGCCGATCGACGACTTCTCCAACCTGTCTGGGGCGCTGGAATGGACGATCGGCAGCTTATGCGGGGGATGGAACACATTAGCGGCAGTGGCGGTAATCAAGATTTGAGAGGTGAACAGGCGTTCGCCAGTAGCAAATAAGCTGCCTCCGCAGAGCGGGAGTTGATGAGGAAAAAGAGGGGAAGGATTGCGATGGTTGCGATGGTTGCGATGGTTGCAGCTGGAGCCTGAAGGCAGGACGAAGAGAGACAGGTGCTAGGCCTTATAGGGAACTGTAAGCTGGCTGGGGCCAACCGTGGCTGCTCCTCGCACCCCTGATCCAAACTGAACTATCGACGAATGATGTCCCTGTATTGTCTGTTCAACGTTCAAGGGAGTCCTTTGGTTGGACAGTGCAGTGCGGGTGGCGAAGAACCTTAGTTGGGTGACAACAAACACCCCTCTGCCATCTTGCTCTTCTTCACTTTTCTTTTCTCCTCCATCACCTTGCTCAGCTTGCCCATCAGCGAAACCCCTCCTATTCACTCGATCCAGTCAATCCTCGTTCCTCCATCAAAGAGCAACTCTATCAGGATGTCTTCTCAAGCAATCCCCGGCGAAATTACACCCCCAAGCGGTCCCTTCTGGGCCTCTCTCGACCCAACCGTCGCCAGCACCGTCGCTGCAGTCCTCACCCCGCAAGAACTCGACAACCTGAAGCTTGACCCCTCCGCCTCCAACAGCACCAAGCTCAACGCTCTCGAAACCGCTCTCGCCGCCAAGCTCTCCAACGCCGAAACCAGCAGCAAGCCCTCCACTCTACACAGCACGGATTACAACACCTGGAAGGCGCTCAAGAGCAGCCTGTTCCACGTGCACAAGGGTCTCGGCAACATCGACGAACAAGAGAAGATCCTCCTTGAGCTGGTCAACAATCCCGGCCCGGGCCCTCTTGGCCGAGACCTTGCGGCCCTTCACAATCTGTCGGCGCTCTACGAGGAAACGGGGCAGTACAAAGAAGCTGAATCGAATGCGCGTAAAGCGTTAACGGATATCCAGGCTCATTCGCGTCTGGGAAAGGATACCCCTCAGGCGTTGGGAAGCTTGAGGGTTCTGATCAAGGCGTTGTGGAAGCAGGGGAAGGTCGTCGAGGCTAAAGAGTATGTTGGCCAGGCCCAGGCTAGCATCAGCAATCTGGCTGGGACTCCGTTTGCGAAGTTCCAACAGGAGGAAACGGATGCGCTGGGGAAGATCGTTGCCGAGTTGAACTGATGGCAACGCACTGACGATTCACGGCACTTGACGACTCGCTTTTTCGGGATTTCAACTGACAATTCAAATTACTTATGGCGAATGAAACTTATCCGCTCTTCTAACGTTCCCGAGACCTTTAGCATCGGTGATCAACCCCGGACTAAGCTACCTATATAACCCCATTCTCCCCCCTCCACCTCTCAATCCCCTCCCAACTCCTACAGTGATGCTCCACCCCCCACCCCTGCAACGGACTCTTTCCCAGCTGTGGACGCTGGTCCGGCGGCTCCAGGGTAACATCGCCAGCGCACATAACAGCCTGCCTCAGGTAATCCAGACAATGCTCGATGTGGTTATGCTCGAATCCAGCGCGAGAGCCACCAGAGCCCAGCTTTGTTCGCGGTTGATGGACGTCCACCTGCCGGCCCCCCGCGTCACCGCGGCCAGTCCCAACAATAACCGGCAACAGCGCCACATGCAACGCCTTCAAGCAGTGCAGCTGGTGGTAGACGGAAACCATATAAGCATTTGTTGCGCCCGGAACGACGTTCTCATTGGGCGGGAGGTTGTAGATACCCGGGGAGGAGAGCGTGATGAATCCATAGCTTGCTGGACCGAGAAAAGCAATCAGAAAGGCCCTCTGGAGCGGACGAGAAGGGAGGAGAGAAAGCTGGAGGGAGCCTACGCAGTCCATAATTGGCCCAGGCCTCGTGGACTTGGGTTTCTGTCGTGAGGTTCTCGAATGAGGGCGTTTCGTCGAAGGTCCGGTGGGTCATTGGAACTTATCGCACGCGATTAGTCTCCCTCGGTCTATTTCTTCGTACTAATGGGTTGGTATCTGTTGAGCGTCGAAGAACTCACATTGCGGAACAGGGGATAACAGCCTTGAATTCTCGCCATCGCCCTCGTCCCCGGCATCCGCATCTCTACCCTCCACAAACGCGACGACCAAGATCGACAGAATGATAGAGATTACGACGAGCGTGATGACGAGGACTGGGGTCCAGAGCTTTTGCTTTAGGTCCTGTAAGGATAAAGCTGGAGCCCGTTTGCTCTCGCTTTGGTCGGGATACAGAGGGAGGTAGTCTGATGTCTTGGTGGGTTTGGGTCGTTGGGAGCTAGGTGTGAAGGACATTGCGGGCTGGGGTGCCTCCAGACAGTCCTCAAGATCCAGTGATGATGCTATTCAGACGAGCATACCTAGACCTGTCTATCGAGCTGCTTATGGTATACCGGTATTGTGGGGGTCCGCGATGCAATGTCAGCATGTAAGCATGCATACAGGGATCTCCCAACCTCGGCTCGATTGGGTAGGTACGCCAGCTAACCTTGGAGACAGTTTCTGAATGTCAGGTTTAGTCAATCTACCCAAATCCAGCCATCAAGCATACTCTCCATCCTCCACATCATCCCCAAGCGCCCCAAACCTCTCGGGATCAACCACCTTCTTAAAGAAACTACTCATCCGATGCACCCGATCCCCCGGCGCAGCCCTCGTCTCCACAAACGCCCTCTCATCCACCCCCTCCCTCATCTGATACTCCAAGATAGCCCCGAAATCCACACAGCGGTGCTCGATCCCGAAATCCGGCCACGGATGGCCCACGCCATCTGTCCACAGATGCGTGTACACGTCCGTGTTCGCATGGCACAGGATGTTCTGCAGGAGCATGTAGACGCAGTGGCTGAGGTGGTACGCGTGCAGCGTGTCGTTGCGCGCCTCCGCCGGGCTGGCATATTTATGCCCGTAGTAGTACTCGAAGTAGCTTTCCTGGCGCAGGGCGTTCAGGCAGTGAAGCTGGTGCAGGACGTCGAGGCGGCCGGCGTAGATGTCGTCGCCGAGCCCGAAGACGGCGTGGGGCAGTTTCACGGCGGCTGAGGGGTCTTTGCCGATGGCGAGGACGTCCTCGCGTGTTAGGGGGATCGGTCGGGTGTCGGAGATGAGGTGCCAGGCGTGGTCGACCTCGGGGCTGGGTTCTTGACGGAAGATGTTGGGGTTGGGGCCGGGGAAGAGCGTGCCGTCGACTCGGTTGGTGCGGAATTGCGGGGGTTGCGAGGAGAGGACTGGGGCTGTTGGATGGGCGTTAGACTCTCCCCTCCGGTCTTGTTCTGTATAGGATGTGGGGATGGACTTGCAGGGCATTGAAATCTGCTCTCGGAGTGAGAGGCCGTCTGTGCTGTTTAGGGAGCTCCAGAATAGGACCCCCGATATACAGAGCAGGACGATGTTCAGTCCTAGCAGCCGCGTTGGTCGGTCGTCAGGCTCGGCAAGCCGCTGGTAGATACGGCTCATGGTTTGCCGGAACTGAGTTGGGGGTCGCCTGAGTCCACGTGTGGCCTCTGCCATTGAGTCCTTTGGCTCGACATCTTGCTCATTGACATTGAGGCTTTCGTATGCTGCCGTTTGGGTTCTGGGTGTGGTGAGGCGGGAGAGGAAGGCTTTCACTCTGAGAATTGTCATGGTTGTAGGTTTTGCTGCGAGTATCAAGCTGATTGACAATAACCCTTAATCTCTCCCATGCACCGGGTCAGTGCCATGGGTGGTGCTTTGCAGGGGAGTTGCTACAGTCTGGATGGCAGTAAGCGTGTGTGCTGCTGACGGCAGTGGACTTGTAAGCAGTAAGCAACTCTCCGCAGGCGTAAGATGAGAAAAAGCAAATATCCAAATGCAGGGTCTGGCCAAGTCAATATGATATGTCCTATCATAAGTTCGACCAAGTTCACAAGTATCATGGACATGTACAGCCCCAAACATGGCAGTCCGCCGCTTGGCTAGTATGCTATGTAGCAGTACAAGTAAATCACTCCAGGTCTTCGGGCTCACACTCCAAGTCACAGACCATGTTCTCCCTTACATACTGCACCAACCGCTCATTCCGCCTACACAGCTTGGGCGGATCAACAGGCCTCCAGACCCCCAAGTTACTGCCGTCCCTGGCGAACAAAACAGGCGTCGCATCCGCCTTGCATTCAATCATGGTCTTGAGAACAAGGAAGCAGTGGTCTTTGTGCATGTGGAAGCGCGTGGAACTGACATTTGTGAAGGGGCTGTAGTCGAAGGCGTCGCGGTAGAGCCATTGCCGGATCAGCCAGATGCAGTGGACTTGATGCTGCCCTAGCCTGACGGTCAGTCGCGGATTCAAGACATTCGATAGGTTGAGAGAGATGGTGGACAGGGGGATGCACATTCTGTAAGCGTGATGAGGTCCCCGTCATGAACCCACCAGTCGTCATCGGCGGATTTGTTCAAGAGAGAGATCTTGTCGAAGGGATAGGTGACGAAGCCGTCTGGTAGAGGTCAGCAACCGGGGACGATGTCTTGGAATGGAGTTGGCCTACGATCGTATTGCTCTGGCCACCGCGACTCCCTCTCCCAGGTCGGAGGGCCCGCGTAGTCAGGATTGAGGTTGACCGAGTCGTATTGTGTCCATTCATATGATACTGCCTCTATCATGGGGGCTGCCAGCGTTTCCAAGGTTGCTCAGCTCGCCCCTCAGCCCAGTCAGACTCGGAGGAAGTGAACTTGGACTTACCCCATGAAGAGAAGCGCGTTGTACAAGCCCGCTCAATGGGCAGATACTCTTTAACCAATATGTTGAGGAGCAGTGAGAGTGCAAACACAACGGCACTGGTGAAGAACAGGGCTGTTGGCAGCACATTCCGCGGCTCATTGTGGGTTTCCTGCCATTTGACGGGGACGGACTGGCCATGCTCGATCTGCTTGTATTTCCCCTTTCTATCCACAAGGGGGCGCAAATATTGCTTCACGAGATTCAGGAACTCCATAATACGTGAGGGTCGTCAATATTGATCTCAAAAGGCAGGAATATCAGTACTACCCTGGTTAGGAGGGTAGGGCGGATGTCAGCATGCATGAGCGGCAGTCATCAAGGTACCTAGGTAAGCAGGGAAACACTCGCATGCTACATCCAAGGCGTACCTGGAATCAAGCCCAACTTTCTTCCAGACTCGCTATGCGTGATAACCTCCAATTCTATGCCTCGCTAGGCCTATCAGTCTCTTTCCTGTTCGCCTCGTCAGCGCTGCTCTTCGACGCAATAACATTCAAGCCAAATGACGCGCAATGCGATGCCCAAATGGCCCCTTGGACACCGGCCAAAGAGGCCATCGAATACGAGTGGACGATGTTCCCACCAATCCATTTCCTAGCGCACTCAGTGTATTTCGACTCGCCTCTGCCTGAGCGGGAGGCGGCTTGGAGGGAGCTTCTTCCGCGTATGCCCTACCCTCCTCTCGTCTATACCCATCCATTACTAAAACAAACCAAATAAAGGCCACCCCATCTCAATCCCAACCTCCCATCTCCCCGACCTGAATCTAACCAACGACGCGGGACTCGAGTACATCTCCTCCCCCAATAACCCCTCGTCCATCCTCGCACTGCCCGAAGTCTTCGTGCAACTCCACTGCCTCAATCTCCTGCGACTGCACGGGCAGCGCGACGAAGCACCGACCTACAATCGCCCCTCATTCCAGGGGTCAGAGGAGCAAGCATGGCAGCGTCTCGAGCAGTGCCTCGATCGACTGCGGACGACCTTTCTATGCTGGTCGGACACTGCGCCGATTCTGATGTATTTTGAGGACGGGGATCACGAAGCGCACCGGGCGAAGAAGTACGATTTCGGCACGAAGCATCGGTGTCGGGATTTCAGGGCTGTTTGGGACTGGACGGTTGGGAATGGGGTGAGGGGCGTGGACATGGTCGATGCCTGGTGGGGGGAGGCTTCTTGATTGACTGTCTTGACCTCATCTGTACCCATTTGTAGCTAGGGTTACTCTGTGCATACACCTCTTGATGTAGAATACTATATTACACCTGGGCAGTCGAGTAGATATCCATACCTAGCTCATCCAAGGGAAATTTCCGAGCATGAACCCAATCAATCAAGCACCAACCCAGCGCTGACAGGCCCGATGCATGCTCACTGTCAGCAGAAAAGCTTAGGGCACGCCTATCAAAGCACCACCGCACCTCGAAATCAAAGCACCCCGATTGAGCTATAGGGTAGACAAAAACCACCACCCGACGACGCAATGGGCATCCTACCTCTCCTCAAGCTCCCCCTCTTGACTCTCTCCTTAACCCTCCTCGCCTTCTTCCTCCTGACCTATCACCAATACCCCCGGATCCAAAGCACCCTATGCCAAAGCCAAACCACGCCAAACACCCGCAAATCCCCCCTGGACCCCGAGGCGAATCTCAAAACATTCTTTCCGGCCGCCCCCTCCCCAAACGACAACCTGCTCTCGGACGCCCGCCTCACCGCAAACGGCGGCTTTTTCATGGCCCAGGCCCAGGCCCAGGACAGCACCAAGCCCAACGCAAAAGCACACGGCTACGGCGTCTCGATGCTGCACCAATCCCACTGCATCGACATGCTGCGCGCCGCGCTGTTCACCCCACAAACACAAAACGGACACGAACACCACGCCGCGCATCTTCAACCCAGACGCGACGGCCTCCGCGAGCTCGACGTCCTTGACGCAGAGCACCTGGGCCATTGTCTGGATTACATCGCGCAGGTGAGCGCTGCGTGTCCTGCTTATGACTTTACCTGATAGTACCCGGATATACTGATAAGGCTGCGCAGGGCATCGTGTGCTGCGCGGACGACACGCTCGAGCCGCGGGTCCTGGACCCCGAGAGGAAGGTCGCTGTTATCAATGGGATGGGCGTGAGGCATCGGTGTCGGGATGCACGCGGGGTCCTGGAGGCTGTGGGTCGGTCGCAGAGGGAGCCGGTGCGGTTGGCGAGGGAGATTGTGGGCGGGGAGACGGTGAGGGGGGTGCTGGGGTTGGAGGGCTGAGCTGGCTACCTGATGCCGATCATGATATGGCATCATAAGTCATTGGTGTCTACCAGGTAGTAGTGCACTCTTGCCAGGGTAGCAGCAATGACTCCATAAATAGGGTACCATTCAAGCAGACATCTATCAAGTACCCCTAGGCCATCAGAGAGGTGGACACTGCAGTAAATGTAGATAACAACACCTAATGTCTAATCCCATCTCCCTCATGCTCCCTCCAGTATTCAAAGAACAGATTCCCCGGGAAAAGGTTGTAAAGAAACTGTATATCCTCCTCTGGATCCTGCGAGAACCCGGCCGTGTCGATAATCCGCTGCGCCGCCTCAGCCTCCAGCTCGACCTCCCAAACCCCCGCGAAGCGCTCCCGCGCCCACTCCTGGATCCTGGTGAAATTGCGGCACGTATGCGTTGTCGCGAGGCGCGGGAATATCCCCTTGCTGGCGGGGACGTTGACGTGGAAGGGGATCGGGGAGATGTCCGCGTGGCACATGAGCGATTGGCGGAGGGAGTCGATGCAGTGGTCTACCATCAGCAAATGACACGGTGTTAGCTGCAAGTACTTGAAGTTGAAAGGGTGGAGGGGGCGTACCCCAGTGCCGAAACATGTCCGTGTCGCGGTTGATCGTCCCATTGGGGAACTTCAGGCTCTCGAGCGAGTCCTCCGCGTACCGCTCCGGGTAGAGGATCTTGCGCAGGTCGTTGAGGCAGTGCAGCTCGTGCCAGACGTCCAGCAGCACGAGGTACCGCTTTGTTCCGGGGATGGGGAGCGTGGGCGTGTGCAGCTGGCGGGCTTCGTCTTCGGTGATGGTGGAGATTCCGACTGCGTTGATCGTTAGTTAAGCCTAGCATAACGAGGGGAGTTGGAGCCTCTGAGGTGGAAGGGGTAAGTACAGTTATACAGGTCCGACCACAGCCTGTCCGTCTCGTCCGTGGGGAAGCCCATGTATTCCGTCTGGTTGAAGAGGGCGGCGCGGAAATGCTGCTTGGGGATGTACTCGACGGCGCTGGCTGCGGGGGCTTTGGGATGTCAGCTTTCTCACTGCTCGGACGTGAGGACATCAGAATGGAGGGATGGTACAATAAACCTGCAGCGATGGATCCTTGGGCTTCCTCCACAGATCCCTCGCCATGACGGCGATTGTGAAGAGCAAGAAGCCGATGACCATGTATAGAGTCAGGACATGCGAGAACAGGAATCGCTTCCTCTTTGGCGGGACTTGACTGCTTCCAGACTCCAGAAGGTTCTGCTTCTCGATCTCGATCGACGGGCGAGGCGAGTATTCGGAAGTAGGAGGCGACATTGTGTCGGCTCTGGGTTGATACTCAATTGTTGAAGAGCAAGAAAAGACGATAAGATGCAGCCCAGGTGAATGTCCCGTGGGTTTCTGGCAATACTTCGTTTGTTGGGGATAGGGTATGGTCCTGGGCTGGTCGGTCGGGTTAGGGCTGCTGACATTGCATGCTGACAACCCCAAGTAAGCATCTTACGCAGGCTGGATTGATTACCATGGCCTCGATCTATAAAATCGGAAATCGAGCATACCTACAGTGGATCTCCAACCTGCCCAACAGAAACCTGGCCACCGCAATCCATCGCATCCCCTGCCAATCAACACCATCACCATCATGAAGATTGCCATCGCCCTTGGAATCCTCGCTGCACTGGCAGCTGCAGCTCCCACGCGTAAGCTTTGATCCCGTTCCAATCAACTACCGGGGCAATACGTTGACCTTAGCAGCTCACGGCGTCCACCCGCGCTCCGAAGAGGGCACAACCGTCGACGACATCTCGCAGCAGCTCTACGGCGCTTGGGGTGGGATTAAGAAGCGCGCTGAAGCCGATGCGGAGGGCACGACTGTGGATGACATTTCCCAGCAGTTGTACGGCGCTTGGGGGAGTATTAGGAAGCGCGCTGAAGAGGCCGCCGAGGGAACCACTGTGGACGACATTTCGCAGCAGCTCTATGGTGCTTGGGGCGGAATCAAGAAGCGCGAGCAAGGTGGTGCAGAGGGGACCACCGTCGACGACATCTCGCAGCAGCTGTATGGAGCCTGGGGCGGCATCAAGAAGCGTGAGGAATAGGTTGCTGTACTTCACAGGCACGGTACCTGGAATGGTTGATGTCAACTATCCATGATGAATGTTAGTTCTGCTTACTTGCTCTGGTGCCATAGTAGATCAGACGAGACGTAAGCAGTCAGCACCGGTATATAGACCCAGCCCAGCTGGCACACTGCCTGCATCATCCCGACCTCATCGTAACAATTGGCAGCGGTGTGTATGCTCAGAATGCCAGCCCTAACTCTGATTGCGGCCGTGTGCTTCCTCCTCTCGGACACGCACGCCTACACTCCCCTTTCAACCAACACCCTCTCCTCTCTCCCCCGTCCAGAGTTCGCCTTCAACATCCACACCGGCGCCATCCTCGCCCCCCTCCTCCACCCCCGCATCCCAGGAACCCCCGGCTCCAGAGCAGCAAGGCAGCACATCACCTCCTTCTTCGCCACAAACCTCCCAACCTGGACAATCGAATACCAGACCTCCACCTCCAAGATCCCAGTCACGGAATCCCCCAGAACCACATTCGCCAACATCATCGTCTCCCGCGATCCCCCCGGCCTCGAGACCCACAACGTCAGCAGACTCACCCTCGCCGCACACTACGACAGCCTCTCCACCCCAGACCTGGAAGGCTTCATCGGCGCAATCGACAGTGCCGCCCCGTGCGCAATCCTAATGCACCTAGCGCAGAGCATCGATCCCGCCCTAACCCGTAAATGGGCCTCGACCCCCGGCCGCACCAACCCCACGGACCAGGAGCCCGTCGGGATCCAACTTCTCTTCCTAGACGGCGAGGAAACCTTCGCAACCACGCTGCTCGCCAACGACGGGCTTTACGGCTCGCGCGCCCTCGCAGCGCAGTGGGCCGTGACTGCGTATCCCGACACCGCGGCATACGAGTCCCGTCTCGACGCCATTGCCCTCTTCGTCCTCCTCGACCTCCTCGGGTCCAGGGACCCGACCATCCCGTCCTTCTACCCAGTCACGCACGCCGACTACCAGCGCCTAGCGGACCTTGAACGGCGGCTGCGAGAGCTGGACTTGCTGGAATCAGGTACGGGCGGAGACCCCCACCACTGGTTTGTCGACGCAGATCTGGCTGCGATGGATGTATCCCGCGCAGTCGTGCAGGACGACCAGGTCCCCTTTGCAGCATTGGGTGTGCGAGTCCTGCACGTTATCGACGTTGAGCCGGAGACTGGGGGTTTCCCCGCTGTCTGGCATACGATGGACGATGACGGGGCGCATTTGGATCTGGCGACGGTCGGGGACTGGGGGGTGCTGGTTACTGCGTTTGTGGCGGAGTGGTTGGGGCTGGAGGAGTTTATATAACTCAAGCTTGGATATCGCGGTATCCTGCATGTGTGCTTGTGCTTGACCTCTGTAGGCTATCTTACCAGACCCAGGCCAACCCTGTTCTTCAACTCCAATCAAGCAAGCAGGGAATAGACTCATACACTGCATTTACCCCATCCACCCGGCCAAATATTGCCCTGGAACTCGAACCTCTCGGACATGGTCGCTATAGCATGGTATGGGTCTGATCAGGTGACCTCTGAGCCCTAAGTCAACGATCTTGGTCCTTTAGCACCTGCATGCATAGGCAACAATATTGATCTCATTGTAGGCTACAATAGCTAAAAGAAAAGGGAGCTTGCACATACCCTGAGGGCCTGTTGCTACTGTTCTGTTACTCTGTCGCAAAGGTTGGTCTGACATGCTTGCTTTTGGTGCATTGTCACCTTGCTCTCCCACCGTTAGCCAGCTTCGACTGTTAGCCAGCGAAGCAAGAGAAGCCAACAGAGAATTGTTTCTACGTAAGCATGCATTATGACAAGCTCGGTCTTGTCCGTCTCGGTATTAATCTGAACCATCCGAACCATCCGAACATCCGACCGATCCGATTAGCCTCGATCTCTGGGGTGGGTTGGCATGACGGGCGATCACTGTGCATACCACACGTCAGATTAAGTACTATAGGTAGGGACCGGAGCTGCATAAGCAAGATGCAAGGATTCTGATGGTAAAAGGTAAGAAGATGAAGGGTTACCCCTGCATACGGAGTATATTCAGCACTGGATTGTGATTATAAGAAGAGCTAACAGGTTCTTTGAAAAGCACCATCCAAGCCATCCGAACCATCCGATTAGCCTCGATCTCCGGGGTGGCTCGCGTGACGGGCAATCACCGTGCATATCACACGTCAGATCGAGTAGGATCGGAGCTGTATAAGATAATGCAAGGATTCTGATGGGAAAAAGTAAGAAGGTGACGGGTTAACCCTGCATACGGAGTATATTTAACACTGGATTGTGATTATAAGAGCTAACAGGCTCATTGAAAGACACGATCCGAACGATCCAACCGATCCGATTAGCCTCGATCTCTGGGGCCTGGGGCTGATGTGGCAGGCAACCACCGTGCATATCGCACGTCAGATCGGCTTGAGATCGGAGCTGGATAAGCAAGATGCAAGGATTCTGATGATAGAAAGTAAGAAGTTGAAGGGCTAAGCCCGCAGACGGAGTATCCCCAACCCCGGACGGTGATTATAAGAAGAGGTAAGACGTTCCTCGAAAGACACCATCCTCTCACATCTCTTCTACCGTACTTCCTCTATTATAGCCTACCACCTTGCACTTGCACTTGCCCTCGTCCCGTCAAGAACTATCCACTAGCCAGCAAAATGAAGCTCGCATTCAGGACCGCCGCTCTCCTCGCCGCCCTTTCCATCCCAGCTGTTCTCGCCCAGGGCACTGTCACAGTAGAAGTCCGACCCCAGTCCCCGCCCACTCAATCTTTCCTCAAACTTATCCATCTATAACTAACAATCACCCCATTACCAGTTCACGCTCACCACCGCAAACGGCGACAGCGAGATCTATCAGGTCACGGCCAAGTCCGGGCCCACTGAATGTTTGGACAGACCATTCGGGTACGTCGCCAGTCCCCGGTCTTCCCACGCCCCTTAAGACCTGGGCTGCACTGACAAGTGAAACGTATCAGGGCAACCACCGTCACAGACATAGTAGACATCGAGGTCGTCGGGCGGTCGGCCCCGGGCCTTGACATCCTTTGTCTTTTCTGGTCGTATGTCTTCCCTCTCCCCCGGCCGTGTCCTCTACCTCCCCGACGACGACTGAGCCTCGCGCAGCTCCAGCTGACATCTACCAGGGACGTGGGCTGCACGGGCTCAATCTACCGGCCTCCCTCCGGTCCGGATGACTTCAGCAGAACCTTTGTGGTGGGCAGCTGGGAGTGTTACGTTCGCCAGGGAACGTTGATCGAATAGATGGGTCCCTGCAGCACCTGTTATTGGATTGTGATGGTCAAGTACCATAGACACAGTCGTTGGAGATGACTGCTACGTCTACATAGTTATTATGAAAATGCGATGCAGTCGGGAGACTGGTTAGTTATCGATCGAGTCTGAGTAATTTGTTGTAGGCTCATGTCTACAGAGTAGCTGAATCAAAGGCATCCCATGGATGGAATGAACATTTGAAGCATGGATCGCATGCCATATCCGTCAATGCCGGTGCCATACGCAACCAACGCACCGCAGTGGCTCCACCGAGAGTCCGGATGCTCTGACTGGTTCGTCAAGCTATTGCTATTGCGCCCTTGCTGCGACAGCAGGAGCATGATGAAAGAATGTCCTGACGTTCCAATGGATGTCTGCGATCCCTGCCCTACTAGACAAGACAACATTCCGTATGGATAAGCCTTGACGATCAAATCTCTGCTTTGCATATCCTGTATAGCAGCTATCAAGTCTACCTTCTCCTCTTCTCATGAATCTTCTCATGCCTCTGCATATCCGACTGCCCCGACGAGTAGAACGACACAAAGCTTTCCAGAGTTTGCGCGATTGCGGCTATCCGTGTGATGGAAGTGTGCCCTGGGACCTTCACGTTCCCGTTCAGGAAAGCTTGCTTGCTTTCGACCAGTGTCTTGATTTGAAGAACCAGGAAGCTACGGCGTAGTCCTGGAATGCGAGATCACACCACAAGGCAGCATCTCGCAAGGTTCTCTCAGACATGTCGCTCTCGAATACGTCAAGCGTGAGGTAACATAGACAGCGGAGGGTAAGATCGCACTCTGTCGCAGCCAGGTTCTCGTTTTCTCGATA
Organism: Aspergillus mulundensis; assembly: GCF_003369625.1. Classification (NCBI taxonomy): domain Eukaryota; kingdom Fungi; phylum Ascomycota; class Eurotiomycetes; order Eurotiales; family Aspergillaceae; genus Aspergillus; species Aspergillus mulundensis. The sequence goes on along the minus strand of NW_020797898.1, from coordinate 1,474,873 downwards.
AACCTAGATCATGTTAGTATTAAACATAGCACATAAGATAAACATACAATTTAGCGGTGCTATGTACGAGCTCAATCCGATCCCCTCTCAGCACATGCACGAGAGATCCGCATACCTCTTAGGGTCGTCTGTAATTTCCACCACATCGAGTTCGGCGCTCTCCGATATCGTATCAATCGATGATGCCAGCTTGATTTCCGTCCACTTTAGTGCGCGCTTAGAGCATACTAGCCACCCGAGCAAGAGATATGTATATTCAAATTGCTCCTTGCCCAAGTCGAGCTTTAGTCTTTCCATGATTCGAGTATACCTACAGCTGTTAGAGGATTACCCAAATCAATAAGCCAAACGTGCGCTTCTCCAAGCTCTTTCGGCAGTCTAGTGTCACTGATCTCGGTTGGAATCGGCCTCCACTCAGCTGTTTCGCGAGATTGTTCATGACCAGCTGTGCGGCCAGAAACATGCCTGTAAATGTTAGTCTTTTTAATCACGTCTGGTACCACGTACCATCAACTTTGATGCAGATCCGGTCCAATACTTCGTTGAGAAAGGCATCGCTAAAGTCAAAATTCTCCAGCTCGCAGGAGCTGCGCTGGCAATATCGCTTGATATCTTCCTTGTTCTGCTCAGACACCAGGGCGAGTATAGCAGCGTCTGGAACTGCATTTTTTATTTCTGGCATCCACCTGCTGAAGAACAGGACTCGCAGCGTTTCCTGGGCGTATGTTTCTAATCAGGTTCTTCAAAGTCTCCGGCAGATCCTCTTTTTCTCTTCGCATTCATCGAGGCCGTCGATGACCATGTAGAGGCGCGGTATTCTCTCGCAGAATGTGTCTATGAGTGCATGAACCGTGGATATATCAGTCAATGTCGGAGTGCGTGAGGTCTTCATCTTTGCATGGCAGTATGGAACAAGTTCACTATGCTGGTATATCAGCTGCAGAAGAAGGCCGCGAAGTATGGCAAGCGCAGAAGTCTTGGTCTCGACTTTCTCGTTGCAGTAAAAGAAGCAAGTGATCCATGATGTGTCCTTGATACATTCTTTGATCAGAAGGTAAGCCAGGTATGTTTTGCCTAAAGATAAGCGTGGGACAATCATGGAGATGTCAGCTTACCAGTTCCTGGGCGCCCATGGATCCATAGTATAGAACTATAGGGCTGATCCAGATCCGGTGATAACCACTCTTTAACCCTGCCTTGCTCCAGGATTCAATTTCCACTATTTGGAAAAAGGTATCTGTCACGACATATTTTGTTCTGTTCGGTCTCGCTTTCTGCGCCTGCAATCCAGTCTCGGAGCTCCCCAAACTTGTTTCTCTGCCCTTTTTTCTCTTTTCCCTCAAGGTCAAGCACGAGTCTTTCCCAGATGGTCGCGAATTTGTTGCATGTCGCTGTCGTACTGCCCCGGGGATACGAACCGCGCTCGTGCCTTGTCCTCAATTAGAGTGGTATGAGAACGTATCCTACGTACTATGTTCTGGAAGGTCGGGCCAAAGTCTTTCCAGAGTGGCCTGAGCACTCTCTTGAGGGCTAGGAGAGTTAGTTGAAACTCAGACAGTAGCCATGCCTCTACCGGAGTATACTCGCATTGCGTGTTCGTTGAATTCCATGGCATCGGCAAGGAGTCTAGCAAGCACCCGTTGCAGCCCTTTGTTGTGCTGGAAAATCTCAGCTCGATCCCCAGACTGGGTAGCTCCACGCCGATTTCTTCGTAGGCCGACAAGAGCGTGTCGAAAATGTCAGTTTGGTTCTTGGCTATTTGAAATAATTAAGCAAGCGTAATTTCCAAACTTGAGTGTCATACCTGTAGCAAATGCTTTATTGGGCCCCAATTGAGATTTATAATTCCAGCCGTCCCTGGTATGATTTCTAGAACCTGGCCAAACTGGTTGACTTTTGTCACAAACTGTTCGATGCGCCGTGGGTTTCGCAGTAGTCTCGCTAGTCCTTGGTCCTCCTGAATTCTCATCATCTCTCTTTTCAGAGCATGAAAGTCCGTTGTGCGGAAGGTCTCTAGTCTGCCCGGCTCCAGTCGGCGCTCAAAACGCTTTGAAATCCGGTCGAAGATGTCGTTCGGCAGAGTGTCATCCAGAGTAGGGAATATATGGGGCTCCATTTTGCTAAGTGAGCTCAAGGTCCGTAAACTCCGCTCCGAAGGAACTATCCCGTTAGTCGACGACAACGTTAGAAAAGACGATGAACTTACGATCCGGCGTTCCCAATTGCGACCTGTCATGAGGTATGTACTACCCCAGTACTCTCTTTGCAACAGAGGCAGCTACTGCAGCTGCATATTCCTGCCATTTCTTGTTCTTGTGGCTGTCGGCGTCATCGCATACTCCTTTGATAATCAGGCGGTTGAACTTGCTCCACACTCCAGCGCCTTCCATCTCGAAAGCTATGACACGCTCTTTCTCTGCATGATGGTGCCGATGCCTAGCTGATTTTAAGACTGTATCACCGGTTGCTATAGACCCGAAATGGATGCGGTGGTCGGTTTCATCATTAAGACAAGAGCGTGGTATGAGAATACTCTCATCACAACCAAGTTCATCACAGGGTGTTTTAAGAGCGGCTTCACAAACCGATTCTGGGCTTCCACGCACGTTGCCTCCAGGGCGCACAAAATGATGTCGATGAATACAATCCGGTGGAAATAGCTTGTCGTGAATTGCAGCCGGTCGCCTTGTCCTGGTACCCTCATGCCGCAGTAAGACCTCAAGCTCCCGCATCGTTTTCTTATGCAGTTCGGTCAAGAGAATAGGCGTCTTCATGTGCTGCAGCAACCCAATAATCTCGTCATTCGGTCTCTGCGGCGCATCCCATATCGTATCCGTCTTTTTACCGAAATTAATCGTGATACTGACGGCAGTGGTCAAGCTCAACCAACACCTCGCTGATAATCACGTCGCCCAGGGTAATGTCCGCCCCTCAGACTTTTTGGGAATCGCGCCGCAGACTCCGACAAGGAGCACGAGGTTGAGAAAAGGAAGCTGGACTTGAGAGACTGCGCAGCGGCGGACGCTGCTACTTTTCCAATTCTGGGGAGAATCACGACGACGGTAGACTGTTGGCCACTGTTGCCAAAGACGCAGGAACTTTCGTCGCCGTCCGCGGCGGTAGTCGTAGTGAGCTTGATGCCAGATTTTGTCTATGGAGCACAGCACCGCGTTTTTTCGAGCGGGAGGGCGCAGATAATTGCGACTTCGAAGTCGTTGCGAGTCGATGGGCGATTGCGGGTGGGATTCGGAATGTGGCCATTCATGGCTGCACAATGCTAGGGATAAAGTATTGAGATTGGTATTTTCCAAAGAGAATGTTAAATGTGTGAGAGAGCTGTGCGCGACAGGGGAAGAGAGGAAAGAAAGCGACGAGGCTGAGGCGCTTTTGAAGTCTTCATGCAGGCTACTCTGACATGTCTTGGCACATACAACTGCCCTGTGTTTTTAGAGCTACAGGCATTCGTATGCGCTGGCCGGTGATCAATCTAGACTGAACATTCTTGCAAGATGACTAGACGTTGTTTCAGAGCGCATTGAGTACATGCGGAAGGGTTGAGATTATATGCAAACCGCTCGTGTTGGGGTCCTAGCTAAGGACCAACCCATCCAGATGCTACTTCCGCAGTGTTGATTCACCTAAGCCTTGATTCAAGAAGTACCGTCTGCTTTGGAGAATTGTTAGTGTAGTGAGTAGGTACCTGGCAGTGGGCTGGAAATAGATCTGAAGTATAATTGATTGACGTCCTCCATTAACTACATGATCACATGTTTATATGCTTCTCGCTGACGTATATCTGAGTGTGGGCATTGAAGTACTCTATGGCGGCATACTTCAGCCTGCAGTATTTTGCTCTCAGACGGATTAGCAAGCAGGGGGCGCTCAAGCATACGGCATTGCGGGAGAAAGGAGAGACCATACTGCGAGTCCAATGCCTTTCCAGGTCCTCAGACGGCGCATAAGAGGGGGTAGACCACACGGGTCAAGTCTTTCACTGAAGATATATACGACAGCTGCATCACTTCATGATCGATTCATGTTCAAGATTCTTGACAGTGATCAGCGTCTTTGATAAAAAAGCGATGAGGTTTTCTTGTTGATCTTTGAAGAAGTGCTGAAGCATTAGCTTGCCATGGGTAGGATGCCTCCCATTGGTGCAACAACCAGTTGCAAAATATATATCGCCAGTATCCGCGATTGGCCGCAGACCATCTTATCTTCGAATCAGGATGCCAAAACTAGAAGAGTTGTACTCTCATCGAGATTTTGCTGTCTGAACATAGCCAACATATTGCTGAAGCATTGAGAAACTCCGCAGGACCTCAATAGTGAACGGTGGAAGTTGAACAAACGGAGTATCTTATCTGCGATGAGACGTTTGCAGTGTTTGCAAGCCGCACACCGGCGTCCGAAGCCATCTGCTTATCTAAGAGGCGCTCCCGATCGGGCCTAGCGGGTCCGGAAAGTTCCTGCGTGGTTTCCCAACGTCTCCGACAGTTGTTGAAAGATAACATCTCCGTCTCACTCCTCTCCTCCCTCGCTCAATTGCTTGATTGCTGTCCATCATGTTGTTCCGAACTGCGTGGGCCCGTCAAGCTGCGCCTCTGAGGCGTCAGGCTTTCGCTCCCCTTGCTCGCCGCTCCGTCACCACCGACGCCGCCTCGTCGCATGCTGAAAATATCCCAGAGGTCGGTATCAGCTATCCCGAGCTGAAAATCTTGCGCAACGCCTTCGAATCCCATACTGACGCGCGACTCATTAGGATGAGAACAAGCCTTTCACCGTCCGCCTCTCGGACGAGAGCTTCGAGACCTACGAGATCGACCCTCCGCCTTACACCCTGGAGGTGACCAAGAAGGAGCTCAAGCAGATTTACTACGACATGGTCGCTATGCGGTATGACTTGCTATTCTCGTCAGATCCTTGGTAGAGACTAATACACCGATTTCTAGACGCATGGAGATGGCCGCCGACCGTCTGTACAAGGAGAAGAAGATCCGCGGTTTCTGCCACTTGTCGACCGGCCAGGAAGCCGTCGCTGTCGGTATCGAACACGCCCTTACTCGCGAGGACAAGATCATCACTGCTTACCGATGCCACGGTTACGCCATGATGCGCGGCGGTACTGTCCGCTCCATCATCGGAGAGCTGCTCGGTCGCCGTGAGGGTATCGCCTACGGAAAGGGTGGTTCCATGCACATGTTCGCCCCCAACTTCTACGGCGGTAACGGTATCGTCGGTGCCCAGGTTCCTGTTGGTGCCGGTCTTGCCTTCGCTCAGCAGTACAACGAGGAGAAGACCACCAGTGTTGTCCTGTACGGTGATGGTGCTTCCAACCAGGGTCAGGTTTTCGAGGCCTTCAACATGGCTAAGCTCTGGAACCTTCCCGTTCTTTTCGGTTGCGAGAGTATGTTTCCGCCATCTTCTTCTTGCAACCTGTTGGCTAACTATCGCAGACAACAAGTACGGTATGGGTACCTCCGCCGCTCGTTCCTCCGCCTTGACCGAGTACTACAAGCGTGGTCAGTACATCCCCGGTATCAAGGTCAACGGTATGGACGTCCTCGCCACCAAGGCCGCCGTCAAGTACGGCAAGGACTACGCCGTCTCCGGCAACGGTCCTCTCGTCTACGAATACGTCACCTACCGCTACGGTGGTCACTCCATGTCCGACCCCGGTACCACCTACCGTAGCCGTGAGGAGATCCAGCGCATGCGCAGCACCCAGGACCCCATCCAGGGTCTTAAGCAGAAGATCATTGATTGGGGTGTCATGAGCGAGGAGGACCTCAAGGCTCTCGACAAGACCGCCCGCGCCAACATCGATGAGGAGGTTGCCATTGCCGAGAAGATGGCTGTTCCCGACAACAACTCCCGCATCCTGTTCGAGGACATCTACGTCCGCGGCAGCGAGCCCAAGTGGATGAGGGGCCGCACTGTTGACGAGACTTTCTACTACTAGTTTTTTTTTTGCATAGAGGGCTTGTTTCATTGTCTTCTCTCCACGTCTGGAAAAGGGAGGAGTGAGTATAGGCGCGCTACACTTATCCACATCATGTTTACTTTGTAATTTAGCCGGATTTTGTTTGCATTGGCCATGTAGCAAATAAATACTATTGGGATGGCCATCATCATATACTGTTAAAATAATTGTAGCAACGTAGGTATCATCATAAGCATATGCAATGAACGCCAAGGGTTAAACCAAAATGGACCTCTTTCATGTCAAGAAGGCTCCTGCCTTAGCAACTCAAGAATCATCTCTTGCGTCCTCTGAACAGAATCAAGCTTCTCATCTAACACCGCCCGCTCCTTGTCCCATTCCGCCCGCAACTCACTCATCATCTCCGATTTGAGCTCTTCCTTGAGTTTTCTCAGTACTTCCGGCGAGACAGTTTGACCTTCCTCTAAACCTCCATCGTTACTATCCTGAGAGGATGGCTGCGGCTGCGCTGATGACGGTTCCGAATCCGCATTCGCATTCGAATTCGCATTCGTACTGTTTTGCGGTTGCGACGAGCTTGAGTTTGACTCAAGGTGCTTGTTGAGTTTACCTAGGGTCTCGAGCATCGCGACCATGACTGCGCTGTCGGGGGTTTGTTGCGGGGCCGGGTTCGTACTCGTATTTGGTGTTGAGGGGTTGAGACTTTGGATGTGGGCGTGGTTGTTCGTTTGAGGGGTACGGTGAGGCTGGGTGTGTGGGTTGAAGGTTGATACGGGCGGTGTCTGGGTGGAAGATTGCGAGAAGAGCGTGTCGAAACCTGGTGGGAGACGGACGGGTGTTGACGATGGTGCCGCGGAGGTATGGTTGACCATGGGGCTGCTACTCGTGCTCGAGGGTGCGCGCCATGCATCCCCTGAACCTGGCGCTGAGGAGCTCGGCAGATCCCACCCGTCGCCAGCTGTGATGCCCGACGATGTAGGCGTCGTAGCAGTCCACTTCCTCTTCCGCGGCCGTCGCGAGTCTCTCTTCTCGATGCGCCGCGCCTCAGCTTCCTCCCACCGCTGCCATGTCGGAATCCAGGCATCGACGACGGTGCGCCATCGCAGGTTCGACAGATCCTCTGTTGTCTCTGTTCCGGTTGCGCCCTTCTCGCGCTGCTCCTCAAGGAACTTCATGCGCTGTTTTGTAACGAGCTCGACTTTGCGGCGCACGGAGTGCCACGAGTACGGGTGTTTCTGGCCGCGCGTGAACTCCATTGTCACGGTCATCCACCACTTGCAGAGGTTACTGCGTTGCCCGAACTCCGCGGCGTGGCGGTTGCAGATTTCGAAGAGAGAGACTTCCTCCTTCGTCGTCAGGCGCTTCCCGTGTTTTCGACTTGTAAAGTTCAACCCGCCGGGGAGGTTATGTGTGATCTCGCCATTCTCCCCTATGCTCATGCCGACGCCCTTCCCGTTGGCATCGCTGCCATCCTCACCTAGAACCTCGACATCAATATCCTCACCCCTCCCATTCTGCCCGCCCTCGCTAGATCCGAATTCCGGCTCCCCCAATGCATCCGCCCCGCTGACATCTCGCGCCCCCGGTGTACCGCCCGGACTCTCTGACCGGTCACTCTCTTCGCTCTCGACGGACACAACCTGCTGCTGTACCTGTGCTTGGTTGGCAACACCCCCCGGACCCCCAACAACCGCACCCCCCGACTGCGCCCTCGAGTCCACAATCATCGACACAGGTGCCTGCTGCTGCGTCGTCTGCGGGTGCGTATGCTGCATGCGGAGATTCGACGAAATCGTCGGCAGCGACGATGCAGTGCTATGCACGCGGCCGTTCAGCATAGACGGGAGCCAGTTCATGCGGAAGGAGGACGCGCTCGGCGAGGCGGACGGCGACGAGTCTAGATCTACTAGGCGCGTTCCTGGAGACACGGTGCCCGGGACGGAGACGGTGCCTACGGAGGTCACGGTGGGCGCGTGGTGGTGGGCATGTTGGGAGTGGTGTGGATGGGGCTGGGCGTGCGGGGGTCCGTGGTGGCCGTGGTGGTGAGGGTGGGTGTGCGGTGCTTGTGCGTGTGTGCTCCAGGGATTGTACATCTCGCTGTCCCCGATGTTCAGGTTCCCCGAGGGATCCTGGGTGAGGCTCTGTGGGCGTTGTCGTGATGGTGCTGGATAGGGAGATTCGGGGTCGCGTTGAGGTCGTAATGTCGTATATATGTATGCTGTAGGAATGCTTCAATGGGCTAGGAATATTCGTAAAAATTTATAGTTCATTGAAATAGAGATATAAATGGAGTCGTGATGGAGCGAGTGATGTTGATTTCGAGATAATTGAGAGGCGTTAAAATTTCCCCTGAGGGTTTTGCAATTACATTTCGGGCCCCACTGGCGCACGGTGAAAGGCGGGGTGGGCGTATTATTACGGTACTGGATTTCGAACAGATTGAGGATTTTCATCATCCTCGTGTTTTATCACCTAACTTTATGTATGAAAATAATAAACGAGCTTAGACGTACAACTTGTACGTTGGCATGATTAGTATTCAAGAAAGGCTTCTCTATTGTGATAATTTACATATGCCCGTACAACTAACAGCACGGCCACTGCCGGACCAACTGACAAATACAAGATGCGCCCGATCCCAGTAATACATAAGCGAAGAAGAGAGGAACATGATTATAGATACAAGAAGACAATTCATCTACCGCCGTCTCAAGTACCAGGAGAACGCACCGGTCGATACCACCTCACCGAACGGTGTCGGGACCTCTGACAGGCCGGGCCGAGCAACCGGGTGTCGCAGATACACTGCCGCGCAAATGTTCTGGTTGACTTCGAGGTATCGGGGGATGAAGGCAAACGCGCTCATGTAGGGACGCGGCCGCCAGGGGGTAGCGTAGGGCTTCGTGTGGTCGATGGGGTTGTCGCGCATCTGGACGAGGGCGCGCTTGAGCACGTCGAGTTCCTCCTCCGTGAGCTCTGATGTGTCGACGTCGGCCTCGGGATTCTCTGCGGCCCGGCGGAAGGCCTGGGTGAGGGCTTCTGTGGGTTTGGCGTCCTCGCCGGACGCCTCGGCGGAGGCTTCTGCTGACTTGGCTGTGCCTTTATCTTCCTTGACTTCTTTGGATTGGATCTTCGTAGCCTTGAGGAGCTTCAAAAGCTCGGAAAACTGGGTCTCGAGGTTGTCGGTCATGCTGGAAGCGGCATCACTGTTCTTGGACATGACGCGGCGGACGGCCTTCTGGAAGCCTCGCAGGTCCTGCTTGCGTTTGGCGGGAAGCACGTCCTTGCCGTCAGCCATGATGTTCTTGGCCCTGGAGAGGAGGCGCTTCAGCGTCCCCCGTGGGTCGAACTTGTCATCTTTGGCGTCCTTGGTCTCGGCTTCCTCCTTCTCCTTGGCCTCCTCGCCCTCGCCCTCCTCTTTAGCTTCCTCGGCCTTGGCGGCCTCCGCGGCCTTCTTGCGCTCGACACGGCCCTCGCGACGTTCGAACTTGTCTTTCGGCGCACCGGTGGCAAACATCACTCGCTCGGGGTCGACCTGGAACATATCTCCGGGGTTGAGGAGGTAACCGGGGAATCTCATCTGTAGTCTGGTCAGATGGTCCTTAGCAATACTTCCAAGTGACGAAGATATACCTTCTTCCCATTAACCGTAACAGCGCCATGGAGGACAAACTGCCTGGCCTGTCTTGCACTGCTCGCAAACAGCGCCCGGAAGATAGCCACGTCGAGTCTCCGCTCCAGCGGGGCAAACGCCATATTCGTGTACGGTACCTTCGTCCTAGTACTATCATAAACAGTCGGCGGCTCGATTGGTTCCAGCCCCGATCCACGACCAGCAGCCGAGCCAGATCCGTCATCCTGCGCCATCTTCCAGGGATTCATGGGCACGACACTGCGCATACGCCTTGAGAACATGCGTGTCCATTGACTCTCGCGGACCTGCTCTCCGTGGTAGGCGCGCGCCATTGCCTTGGCTGTCCATTTCTGCTGGAAGAATGTGCGTCCTTGTGTGCTAGGGTTGCGGGTGCGGTTGAGGTTATACAGGTTGTATTTGCTCCATGATTGCCGGATTTTCTGCGGAAAGGGCGGTTAGTCTTCTGTAGAGGGGAATCAAAATTTAAAAGTGCTCGCACCGGCCTGCTCAGTTTCGTGGTAGCCCTGTTCCTCATCCTGGCGGTGCTGTGGTCTTGTTGTTCTTCTCCGGCCTGCTCAGTCCATCAATTTCCGGCGGCCAAAACTTCGCAATGCACGTGACCCAGCTCAACTATTCTTGCCGCCTTATTACTCAGGCCGTCAACGTTTCCCTTCTAGATTGCTCTGATTGGCTACCGCATTCTCGCTTGTCACTAGCGCCAATCTCTCAGCTCCCCCAGCCTATAAATTCCAGCTTCCCCCGACACCCTTTCACCTTTTTTTCTTTTCTTCTTCATACTTACCTTGTTTGGGTGGCTGCGATCAAGAAGGCGGTCCACCACAGATTGGTCCCTGCATTGCACAGCGCGGCGGAACGGTCTGTTCAACGGCCTTCGGGTCATTGACAGGCGTATTCTTTGGCACTTTCCACTTTGTGGTTTTCTCTTTTCATCATGGCTTCGCCTTGCGCGGGGGTATGGAGAAGGGCGTCTTTCCACTAGAATTGTATATCTTGAACCGTATATCTCCTTGGGTAGCTGTATATTCATAAACCTACTCTTGTGTCTTACTCGGCTTGTGTCTGGTCCACTATCGTCCTTTTACCCTTCCCCGCTCCATTTTGCGACTGGTCGCGACCCTCGCGTGTCACTTGTTTTGCGTCCGCCCATTTCACTTTTGTTCAAGCGTCCCAACTACGGAGTTCGTACGGCCTTGCGTTCGCACAGTGCTACCCTATCAGGGTTTCTAGTCCCTCTATTTACTACACCTGTTATTCATCCTGTTACCATGTCAGATCGCAAGTGTTTTGCCCGTTGAAATCAAGTTGCTATGTAGGGTATATACTCGTAAATTCATAACACCAGAGATGCCTATTCTATCATTTCCATCATTTCCGTATCTTCCGTCTCTTTCGCCTCATTATTCTCCCCCTTCGCATGGGGGAATGCATCAAGCAGAGCCTCCGCTTCCTCAGGATTGACCGCGTTGTCGAGAATCGAGTGTGCCATTTCCACGGTCTCGTCTTCGATGCCCGCCTCGAGAATCAGTCCTTCGCTAAAAGCAAGGCGTGTCAACACCACCAGAAACTTCTGTTTTCCCCCAGGAACTCGGTGCAACTTCAATTGGAGGTCGGCTTCTTTCGGGTGCCGTTGTATAATGCTGTAGATCAGACGCATGAGGCCGTTGACCATGGTGGAGTGCATGTCTTTCTCTGGTGGATCAGAATAGAGCGCGTCTAGCTCGTCGTGCATCGCCCTGACCAGTTTCGCCAAGGCTGTATGATGCGAGGCTATGACGAGGCTACCGTGGGTATTACCCGGCTCGATAGGATTGAAAGTGACCGTCATCAAAAAAGCCAGCGCTTCCAATCGCACGTCGCAGATCTCTGACCGCGAGTAAGGCGGCTGCCCCTCGTCTGGTTGTAACGTTTCCCACAAAAGACTGGCCACGCGGTCGATAACCCAGTTTTCGTTCGACTTCTGGTCCTGTTCGGATTCGTGGATGGACGCGAACGAGTCAGGGCGGACACTGGTCATGAGCAGACTCAGCGTTAGCTTGATATCGCTGGCGGGCTGTGAACAGCTCAGCATCATCAGAATAAACGAGTAGCGAACATGGCGCCAGTAATCCTCGATGAGCGGCTCATCGCCCAGGCTGCGGCAGGCTATTTGGTAGAGCACCCTGACGATCTCGGTGGAATCTACCAGTGGTTCAAGCTGGGAGGTCGGCGTTCGCGACACTTTACCAAAGCTCTGGCTGGCATAGGGCGAGTGCTTGAAACGGGGAACTCCGTTGATGTCGCTGGAATCCAGCAACACGGGTAAAAGACGAGCAATCAGACGCAAGACGGACGTCGTGTCAATGACGAGTATAAACCTTGTGACTTCCAGAAATATTGGGATGGGCTGGAAGAACTTTTCTTTTAGTGCCCGGGACCATAAAGATATTATTGCCTGCATATGCTCCATCGCATAGCTACCCAGGTCAAGTTCCGTTGTTTCCTCCAGAAGTATGCTATACATTGACCGCCCTGGTTCCGACGGAAATGTCAGCTCGGCCAGTAGTTCAACGTCAGTTTTTTGAGGGACCGTTCGGTGATTCAATATCTGCTTTATGACGTGTGTGTCTTGGTGCTCGCTCTCTGGCGGAGGCTCCTCGATGGGCAGATCCATGGCAGGCTCTAACATTATCTCATCGGTCAAATCTTCAACGATCTCCAAGCTCGGCTCTGGATATGGACTCAACCGCAAAGGCGTCGGACTACCCTGACTTGTTCGTCTTCTCTTTTTACCTGCCACAGTCGGTGTCGCCTGTTTCGATCGTCCCGATTTGCTCGGTGATGCTGCTAGAATCTCCTCGTCGTTGAACCCATCACGGAACGGGAGCACCTTATTTTTCTTCGGCGTCATCGGTCCTGGTTTGTCCTCTGTTCGCACCTTGGCTCGTATTTGATTGACTCGCGAAACCTCTTCGGCGAGATCCTGCTTGAGGAACGCATTTTCCGTAGCCAACGTTTTCCCTTGTTCGCGTATTGCCTCTACCTCTTCCTTATACTTCGCCATCTCCTCGGCCATGGCCTTGCGCAAGTTGGCTATTTGCCGCTCATAATCGATAGTCATTTTTGCTTGATTCGATCGAATGATGGCGATCTCTCCGGTTTTCGTCTCGGCCATGGATTTGGCTGTCGCGAGCTCAGCCTCGAGACGGGCATAGCGTTCTGTTTCTTGTTGGAGCTGTCGAAGTCAGCTCCGGTCATAAATTAGTCCAAATGACACACCTTTACTGTGAGGATTTCGTGTTCCCTTTGCAATGCAGAGTAGAGGGACGACCCTCCGTCGGCCTGATTAGACTGCTCATCATCCAGTATGATTGTATCATGGGCATAATTCGACGGTCGCGCTGTGAACGCGACTGTATCGTCCAGTGCAAGGGCAGCCCCATCATCAAACACCTCCGCGTCGAGTTCTCCCACTTCCAGCGAGCCATAATCGTTGGTCAACCCAGTGTGCAATTGCGCAGGAGGTCCTAGCGTGGCGTTGGCGGCATTGATAGCGTTGATCTGGGGGTACCGAATGGGAACATCTCGCTGAGTCCAATCGTGTCTCGGTTCCAGCTCTCGCTGCGTGGGTTCGGCCTGTGTAGCGCGAAAGGCATCGTGTTCGAGCTGCTCTAGAGCATCCGGGGGCAGATCGTCAAAGCCGTCGTCGGAAAAGAATTCATCGTCGAATTCTTCCATGCCCAATAAGTGAGGCCGCCATGAATAGCGCCGAGTAATTGGCGTAGGACGTGGTGGAGCAGAAAAGGTGGGAGTCTGGAAGGCTGAGAAGGCGAGCAAAACAGCTGACTGACGTAGATGGCAGTCAACCGCGATCGAGCCTCAACCATTTTCCCTCCTCACCTTCCCCACGACATCGTCGACCTCTCCCCATCAACGCCGATTGATGACGGATTTGCCCTTGAATCGCAAGTCATTGTCCTTTCTATGAGACTTGTCCTTGTCGTTGCTTTTTTCTGCCGCCAAACCATCGTCTCTCACATGAAATTTTCCTAGGCGACGATCACTCGTCCCCCAACCTATTCACACTCACTCCTCGTTTCCACCTTACCTCTCCTCCTTCTCACGGTTCACATACATCCATCTGCGCTTGCTTAGCGCTTTCCGATAATCCGCCGTTGCTTGACGACTTCGAATCCGCTCAACCGTCCCTGCCCCGCGCGTCAGTTTGAGACATCCTGCCAGCTCCCCTATTCCGTCATGTCCAAGTCACGCCGCAGCGTTCGGTTCCAACACCGGACTGATGGTCGACGACCGAGTATCTCAGATGCCAGCGATGCTGCTTCTGATCCGGGCAGTCCGACGAAGAATGGAGCTGTTGCTCAGCCTGCGACAATCCCCGAGGAGGTGCGGGACCTGCCGATTCGCTGCTGTGGACTCGACGCTGACGTTGTTTTAGAAACCCGAAGCACCCCCGTTAGACGAATACCAGAAGAAGAAACAGACGTTTATCACCCGCACAATATGGACTTTTGTTATGATTGCGGGTTTCTTCATTGCTATGTTCTCGGGCCACATATACATCATCGGTATCGTCACTGCTATCCAAATCATCTCGTTCAAGGAAGTCATTGCTATTGCCAATGTGCCAAGCAAGGAGAAGAATATCCGTTTCACCAAGTCGTTGAACTGGTACTTTTTGGGAACTAGCATGTACTTTTTGTACGGTGAAAGCGTCATCTACTACTTCAAGCACATTCTTTTGGTTGACCGGGTGTTGCTCCCATTGGCTTCTCATCACCGCTTCATCAGCTTCACTCTCTGGATCATGGGTATGTTCCATTTATTCTAGATTAGTTGCCGTGCTAATCTTGCTAGGCTTCGTTTTCTTCGTTGCTTCGTTGCAAAAGGGCCACTACCGGTTCCAGTTCACCCAGTTCGCCTGGACCCATATGGCGTTGTACTTGATTGTCGTGCAGGCCCATTTTGTCATGAACAACATCCTGGAGGGTATGATCTGGTTCTTCCTTCCGGCTTCTCTGGTTATCACAAATGATATCTTCGCCTACGTCTGCGGTATCACTTTTGGCCGGACTCAGTTGATCCAGCTTTCTCCCAAGAAGACTGTCGAGGGATTCCTGGGCGCCTGGGTTTGCACCATCATTTTCGGCTACTTTATGACCAACATTCTGATGCGCTACAAATACTTTATCTGCCCCGTCAACGACCTTGGATCGAACGTCTTGACCGGATTGGAGTGCGACGTCAACCCAGTCTTCATTCCTCAAGCTTTCGAAATCCCGGCCTGGACCGGATTCGGCAGGACGTTCTACCTTGCCCCGATGCAGCTTCACATCCTTCTTTTCGCTACTTTTGCGTCGCTAGTTGCTCCCTTTGGAGGCTTCTTTGCTTCCGGTCTCAAGCGGTCCTTTAAGATCAAGGACTTTGGCGAGTCGATCCCGGGCCACGGCGGCATCACCGACCGCATGGACTGCCAGTTCATTATGGGCTTCTTCGCATACATGTACTATCACAGCTTCATTGCTGTCTTCAAGGCCAGCGTGGGCGATATCATTGAAGCCGCCATCAACGGTTTGACGGTCGATGAACAGCTGGAGGTTGTCCGTGGCCTTAGCAAGTATCTCTACAACCAGGGGGCGGTTCCCGAGTCGGTACGTGCACTTTTCTTGAAGCAATGGCACATTTGCTGACTTCTCCAGGTTTTGGACCTTCTTAGCACGGAACTGCAGCGTCACTAAGCCCTATATCATGACCTTTTAGTGCTTGGTGACGCATTAGCGCTGTTGGAACGAATACATTCTCGTGCGAGACACCTATTGCTTACGACTAATACCTTATAATTGACGTTCTTCGCCTCTCGGCCGTCTAAAGTGTACGGCCGGGCCTTTTGGATGGGTTCTTGTACATGTGAGGACAATGTCTGTATATTTCGATTCCGTGTGTTTTTATATCAGGCCTGTTGGTGTATGCCCTAAAGATGACGGATTGTCCAGAATCCGCCGATGCTTCTGGTCGAGGAAGTGCAAAATGATAGTGGATAGCCAATGCATCATCTGTATTAGACTAGGGTTTCAAGCGGTGACAGTTCCTTCAGCATCGCTTCGCTGAATAGTATATTGCCTCTATCCCGGACTTCCTTCCACACCTCCCCCCACTCTCCTTCCCACCCCCTCAACCCTATAGCCTTTGCCGAATCCACCAACAACTCCGTCGCAATCATCGACCCAACCCACTGACTCGTCACACGTCGATCCTTGAACCGCGCTTCGAGCACAGTTTCGTACTCTCGGTACTTCCCCAAGAACTGCCCCACCATCTTCTTGATCTTGGGGTCCTTGCTCTTGCGCTCCTCCATTTCTAGTAGTCCGGCTATTCCATTGAGGTCGGCCATGTACATGGCGTTTTCGCGCTGCGGATACTCGATTAACGACAGGCATGTGGAGACTGTAGAGGAGTCGCTGTCGCTGTCGCTGTCGTAGCCGTTGTCGCCGTTTTGCCTCAAGCTTATACGCGATGTTTCTCTCGCTGCTGCGTTGGTATCTTCATCTTCATCTCCATTTTCATCATCTTCGTCTTCGTCTCCACGGCTTCTCCCCACGTATAGCTGGAAACGGTCCTCGTCGGTATCTGGCCATGCGGGTGCAAGAGCAGGAGGTATTACTGTATTGAGCCCGCGCAGCCCGCGCAGGTGCGCAGAGCTGTTTCCCTTTTCATCTTGGACCTCAGCCTCAACCTCATCTTGAGCCTTGGCCTCGCAAGCCGCGTTGATCGTGGTCGTTGGAGTTGTTGTCTTGCTCTTCTCTTTGTCCCTGGACCTGGGCACGAGCGTAGTCCTGCTCTCCGTGCTACTGTTAGAGGCGCGGGCGATGATATGCATATTCCTCGTGTGAGTCTGGGCCTGGGATCTCGTGATCCGACGCGAGTGATGGGCGGTGTCGTCTTGGCCAGCTTCTGAGGATGCTTTCCTTTTCATATTCGCGTGTTGCAGGTGTTGTGGGTGAGCTTGTTTGATATCTAGTTGGATGTGTTGGCGCTGACGCGTTGAGGGTGCTTGATCGACGGCTCGCGTTGCGCGGAGTAGCTTGAAGCCATTTTGGTCGTTCAACCACGGGTTAGTAAGCTCAACTTAGACTGAAATGAGGCTATATGGTCAATGTTGATTTATTCTGGGAGAAATGGTATTCGATGCTGGTTGGGTTTCATCTCTTGCTAAGAGATATTCTGTGGGAGATGGGATGTGTGGGGTCGAAGTATATATTCCTGTTGATACGGACTTCCACACAGGTTCTATGCGACAAACCCATGTAATTGACCTCATTTTCTGAAGCAATGATAAATTCAAAAAAATTTAAATCAATAGTCTATTTTTTCTTTTAGTATTGATCAATATGTACTCTGTCCACGAGGGAGCATGGGGCAAATCCGGGGCCATCAATCTCCCAAACAGACGCGTCAACGCGTAAATTCCCCTGAAGAATGCCGAGTGCCTCAGCTTCTAAGCATCTCACCAGACATCAGACATCACTAGACTCGTAAATTACCTTCGCAGAATCACAGACCGTAGATTGATGTGAAGGATATTCAATTTCGGAGCCGTGGCCAAGCCTATGTGGAGGATAAGGGCCATTCCCCCTCACCCCATAAGCGAGAGCGAGAGCAAGAATAAGAAGCGCCCCCTTCTCAGACGGAACTTCCGCTTACTTCCTCTGCACCAAGCCAACTACCGTCTCTACCCCTAAATCTTCCCGGTTTTGTGTCTGCTCAATGCAAGCCTGACTAAAAGAGGGGAGGCAGTGGTGGTGGAGAGGTATGAAAGAGGACAAGGAAGAAGAGGAAGAGGAAAAAGAGAACCAAGTGAGGACTTTGTAGGTCAGCCTCCATGAGAACCATGAAGCCATCCCGGCCCTCGATTCCTCAATCCTCATCAAAATCATAAGGATACTCAGAGTCCGAAGCACGACACATATCACGCAGGAACTCCTCGTCTTCGGTATCAGTCACCTGCTCCTCCACCTCATCCTCTTCGTAATCATCCTCATCCTCCGACACGTAATAAGGGTAATCATGATAGTACCCATTCTCATCACTAGAGACATGACTCGCCCACAAACAGGTCGAACCAAGCAACGAAAACAACTCTACGTCCTGTAGCTTCGCGCAGGCGAAAGAGTTATCAGCCTCTTCTAGATAGACCCTCAATGGCTCTTCGTGGGTGGCTCACTGGCTCCTTCTCTTACCTCGTCCACGCCCTCGTGGAGCCGATGGACGCCTGTCAACACTCCCCGTACAAGTCGACCGTGACAGCCGCCGATCTAAGTGTAGAAGCCAAACATAGTAATCAGAATCAGGTAACTCCTTCAGTCATAACGCAGATCGTGCGGTAGGGACGGCAGACCGTACATGCTAACTACCACTAGCCTGGAGATACCACTGAATGTTGCATAGGGGCGATTACTGCAGCACGAGGGCACCCAAACATCCATGACAGGGATGAGTGATCATCAGGAACCAGCTAAGGAACCGCCCCAATCCTCGGTTTCTTGGATGGCACCGCAGCGAAGACCGTGGTCCTGAATCGCCCACCAGTTGACCCGATGCCAGCCATCGAGGCAGATGGTTGACAGTCTGCAATAGTGATAACACAAAGTGCCGCGCCATAATTCAATAGGCTGCCAATAACTCGACGGCAAAGGGGCAAATGCTGGGCGATTTAGGTTCAGTTTCAGCCCCGGCCGCAATGAAATCTCAAATGTCTCGGTATTCACGGAGGAATCCGTCGTTCGAGCGTCGAATGAACTCCTTGAGGGCAAGGCTGGCACGGACGCACCTTCGCTAGAGAAGATCTGGATCCAGATTCGCTGCGACTCAGGTTGCGAACCATTCGACTAGTCCAGTCAGACAGCCACATGATCTCGTTAATCGAGAGATCAGTCTGATGAGTCGACTACTATATATCCCTGTACAGACAATCAGCAATCGAGATACGACTGTGTAAATGAATTCGATCGAGCCTGGCCTCGCCAGTGACCAGTCTCGATCACGAATCTATCAATGGCTTCGCGGAGATAAGCGAACAGAGTCGTACCGAAACTCGATGTTACCTCCCGCTAGGTGCGTTCGTGACCGCGAATCAAATAGATGAAGGGTTCTTGTCGACCTGTTCTTGATCTCGTTACCGCTATAGCAGATTTGATAGATCAAATTGTCTAGTGTTCGGTTGGCTGGGAGTGGTGGCGGTCTGGGGTGATATCGATCAATTGACCTGTCATCTTCAACACAGCGTGGCTTGCCGGGGCGATTCAACTTTGTCCAACCCTTGAATCCTGCCGCCCAGCGTCAATCTCAGACAACCTAACCTCGAACTGAAAATGATCAGGATCATGGCTGCGAGGGTGGCTGGCTTCTGATTGGAAAGTGTAGGTGCCAGACCAACGAGTGTCTTAGCCGACGGAGATGTTTGGCCTCGCCAGGCCAGGTGGGATTCTATAGGTGGCGCCATTAGCAGTTAGCGGAGTTGGATAGGTCAACAACCCCCTTGATTTCTTGATCAGTCAACCTAAGCCCACAGACAATGGCAGCTGTGGAGCTGGACGGGCCGAGGACGCCAGCGGCAGCGGCAGCCATGCCATCAACGCTTTGGCACTGTGGCAGCGCATCCGCTCTGGAGACTTGAAGCGAAAAGACCAGGACAAAACAAGTGGTTAAGCCGAGTCATTCAGGCGGACTCAGAGTCCAGGCCTAGCCCGCTGCCCGTCAATCCCTGCTCAAAAAAAGGTGGTTTCACGGCTGTTTCACATGGCGACCATGATGGACTTGTGGCTTGTTGACGACTCGACAAATGAGCACAATGACGGTGACACTGTCACTGACCTGTCACTGACACAAAAAGTCTATTGCAATGTTCCAAGCGGCCCTGCATATGCCCTTCGCCCCTTGCTTCTGGATGTCCGATGAGGTGCGGTCAAAAGCCCCTGGGGCCAGCCAAGCTTCGGATGAGGGGTTAGCGTAACGGCTCAACGGCTATTTCTGCAGAAGCAGCAAACTCCAGTCTCAATCGTCTAATTGTATCAGGACGTTAATGTGAGATAATGTCGACGACATGCCGGTCAAACCGTCAAGCAAGTCCATATTTCCGAGTTGGCGTTTCATCCGCCACGCTGACACCTTTCGTCGCACGAAATCAATAATTGGGGACTTGGGGCGGGCCGGTGCAGGCTGCAGCAATAAGGCCGGATGACGATCATGAACAGTATTCAGACGCAAATCTCTCCTCGTCCGTCATGGTTAACGATATACGACTGGTTGAGATGAGCGTTTGGTAGGGAAATCATGGACTTGTCAATTGACAGATTACTAGGCGCTTGGAGCCTCTCAGCCTGCATAGGACAGTTAGTCATCTTGGCCGCTCGGGTCAAGCGTTCAGTGCGAATGTGAGGGATCATTTAATCAATCTGAGGAGCAAGGTCAGGATCCTGGGCCGATGAGATGGATAAATAATGACCTGCGAAAACGATGTTTGCCATGGCTCCGGGTTGTCTCAGGCTTAAGTTTGGACCATGTTTGACACGTTCCTCATCCCAAGCAAGCGGTAAGGTCATGACGATCCAGACGATGGAGACTCGTTGCCGGAGTTTACCCCTTGTTTATACAGGGCCGGCGGAGTTTCTAAGTTCTGCGATGAGTTCTCCGCAATTTTAGCCTCCAGCGAACCTAAAGCTCCAGTATCACGGACGAATGACTTGCCATGGTCCATGATCGCAGCCAGCGCACTGTTCATGAAGCAGCACGATAACTGAATCTGGAATCGCCGAGCCGTCCGGTCGATCCTGATTCCTGAAGCTTTGGTAGGTATCCGTTCTCGTATTCCAAGAAGGGACAGCCAGTAGCCGGTCGACTTGTATCTTCATGCGATGCAGTGTCCGCCGCGGTGGATGTAGTGCCGCGCAAGTGTTGCCCTGTGATACCCCGAAGTATCGCCAGAGAAAAGCAAACCAATCATCGGAGATGGCGCCTGCGGGAGTCCCGACTACCGCGGTACCTAGCCTTAGGTTCATGCAGAAAGCGATATGCGGCTAGCCCTGCGGTGCCACTTCCGGTCTCAAGTTGAGAGCATTCAGAAGCCAGAGGTCAGAGGGTCATCGGAGACGTCGAACTGTGCGTTGAGCTAGAGTTGAGGCATGCAAGGGGACGCATTCCACTTGCCATGAGTGCCCCATCCCGATCGACTGCGGGAAGGACCGACGTCACCCTGGCATCGCATGGCTTTCTGTCTTGGACAAGCCTCAAAAGAACAGATCAAGCAACGGCCCTTAAAATCGGGCGATGATGAGACGAGATGGATGCGATGGTTCGTCTGGTCCTGGCCGAACCATGGGAGGGGGAGGCCATCTTAGTCAGGCTCCTTCTGCACTGGGACTGGCGCCAATTTTTAGGCCAGCGCGAGCCAAAGGACCTGACTCAGCAGGGCGCCGCAGAGTCATGCCGGGCAGCCAGCCAGACCAATATTTGGGCTCTTCCAGAATTCTCGTCCGGTGGGGTTTGAGAGCATTAATCCCAGTCCAGCCTAGAGGGAACCTTAACAAGCATTCCAACCTAATCGCTGAAATTGGATCACATTCTGCACAATTTGTGCTGATACTTGGCCCTTTGTCTGTTATGGCTGACAGGAAACGTTGGGATCGACTAAACAGTGATTCCGCAGGCTAGCAGCCTAGGGGGAGGATCATTATAACCGTGGATGATCGAGGGTTGCGCATTAATCTATATTATGGAGCAGTCTTCAAGAACGGAAAATGGGGATGGGGGATGGGGAGCACTGGAGAGCCCGAGGAGCAGGACGGAGTACGGAGTATCTATCAGCTGGCGTCTGCCTAGCACAATGACATGCAGAGTGGCAAATGCGGCTGCATGGAATTCTCCGGCGAACAGATCGATAATTGTTATTTTCTTGGATCCATCATGACTTGGAATATATACTGAGAAACTGTATAAGCTGCATGGACAATGGGACATAGATACACTGTAGACCCGAATCAGGGGGGTCCCTGGATCGGCCCACAGCAGTTGCCATCATCTTCCCAAGAAAGTCAGCCATCCAGAGTTCCGCTCTCTCAGAGTCTCAGCTGCCATCATCGTCTTTCTCCTCTTTTCAACTTTTCCAACTTCTCCTTTCCCTGTCCTTCTGCGTCTGCGCTAGTGCTTCTAGCTCTGTCTCTCGTTGCCCATCTCCTCCACCGGCGACTGTCACAGTCGCACCCCTGGCCTCCATTCCTTCAGAGTTTCAACGCCAGCGCCTTATTCTCGCCGTGTTATCCTGTCCCCACCTTCCACTCCTTCTGTCCCTCCTGGCCCTCGTCCTTGACCCTGGCCCTGTCTCCAATCCCCTAAATCCGTCCAGTTTCCAAACCAACCCCCTCCAGGCCTCCTTTCCCTCTTTCGCTCGTCAGGCTTCTGACTGAGTTTGCCCATGTGGAAACACCGTCCCCCATCGCGATCCGATTCAAAGTCTGGCACCGTCGATTCAGGCGAGCGTGGATTCTTTGGCTGGTCGAAGAAGAAGACTCCGCACTGTAAGTTTCTAGCATTGCCACTGGCTATACTGCTCGTCATTATTTTCTATTATTATTATTTTGCAATCATTATTCCTGATCGTCCTGTTTGCTCTCCTTGTCGAGCTTCTTCATCTCTTCCACTCCTTTATTGCTTCTTCCTGTCCTTTACTCCTCCCTCAACTTCCGCTCCCCATCCGCCACGGAGAGGAGCATTGTCCAGCCCACCCTCACTACCGCATGCACGACAACACCCTCCTTCCTTCTGGGTACTTTCTATTGGCGTCGGCTTGTTTTTGGCCTACTCCTGCCCTTCTTTGTTGCTAACAGCATCGCCGCCTAGCCTCTGCGCGTCCGGAATCCCCCGCTCGTTCGCCTTTACGGCCCTTTCGCTCCTTTTCTCGCTCTGATCGTGCAGATACCGGTTTTTCAAGCTATACTGCTGGTTCGCGGGCTCGCGCTCCTTCGTCCGTGACCGCTGATTCCTATTACTCCGACGTCCCCAGATCCACCGCTCAATTCAGCGCCTACTCCAACCACACCGTCGCCCGGACAGCTTCGCACGAGACATTTAACAATACACCTGTGGGGCCAATGGCGGGATTGATGGATGTTGACCGCAGTCGCACGCGGCGGGAGCGCACATTCGTAGGCAGCGAATGTGCTGTTTGCGAGGAGCCGCTGGAACACACTCTGCGAGGGGAGCGTGTGCTCCAGTTCTCGTGCGCTCATGTAGCTCACGAAGCTTGTTTCTACGAGTATTTGCGCGAGATCGAGGGTCAGTACTGTCCGACATGTGATGCGCCATTGGGACTTGACTCGACGCGAGGGGGGAATGTGCTAGACATTGGTAAGCAACCGCCCGACTATATTAAGCGATAGAGTTGACGGAGGTGCAGAGAAATTGAGCAATATAGTGCGCTCCGTGAACAGTGATGCGATGACCCAGCGCAGCGGGTTGACGACACCTACGCCTTGGGACTCTGTTACTAGCCGGCAACACTCGGTAAGCGAGGCTGGAAGTCGCCCGTATCCCACAAGCGACGCGGGAAGTCGACCATACCCTCCGAGCGACGTGGGAAGTCGGCCGTACCCTCAGAGCGATGCTGGGAGTCGGCCGTACAACCGCGACAGTCGAGATACGTACGGCAACCGGCGGGATAGCAAGGACACTGGAATCCAACGTGAGCGAATTGAGCGTCTGGCATCAGTGTCCCGCCATCATTCTCGTAACGGTAGCGCTGCTGGGTCGTCGGGCGAATATCACGAGGGTCGCCGTCATGACTATGACGTTCAAGCTATGGAATCCGATCTCAGCCCTCGCACTACCCATATTACTAAAAACCCTATTCCGGCACCTACGGTGACGATTCGCAGCGAATTCCCTACAGTCAATCGGTCTCGCCAACAACAGTCGCTCACTTGCTTGATTACGGTCGAAGTGCCGGAGGGGAATTGGTATCCAGACACCGACGATCTGCGCACGGGCTCAACGAAGGATGAACCCTACCCGTCTCGGTTCCCGTCTGTACCGGAAAAGTTTGCTCCTTTCGAGCCACAGGAAAATCTCAATGAGATCGCCGAGGAACTGAGGGCAAAGGTCGACAATTGGCATGGCTTGGAGTTCCAACGGTAAGTTTATTCCCCTGTGCGTTATTGTACCAGCTGACCATATAGGTTTGGCAAACTTCGCTTGCATGGCCATATGCGAGTGGGCAAAGATCGCGAGTCATGGCAGGATCTGGAATGTTACCTGTTCCATGAAATGCTCATTTGCGTCAAGGAGAAACGAGTACCGGACCACCACTACGACCCGCAGATGGTGAAACCTCGTCCACGATACACCCTCAAGGGATCAATCCTGATCAAAAAGCACTTGAAACATATCGAAGACGTTGCTGGTATGTCATCTTTTGACTGTGATCGAACGCGAGCTAACGTCTTCAGATGAACCAATCCTTACCCTGCACTTGTCCGTCAGCGAACTTCCGTGCTTTTATCTCCGTTTTCCCAATCGGAGTCAGCTCGAAATATGGCGCCGTGCCCTTGAGAATAACAATCTTGAATCTCTTCGAAGCCCCGAACTTGATTTCGATCGCCACTCTGGGATGGAAGAAGATGATTACCGCACCGGCAACATGAAACGACAAGCATCGCTGAACTCGTCGCATGGCGCGGCGCGCTCAAACAACACCGCCATCACGGACTACACGAACATGGGTGTGGAAGGCGCGCTGTCGCCATCGATTCATATCCCAGTCGACATTGTTGTAGTGATCCCGGTTTCGTCCTCGATGCAAGGCTTGAAGATTACCCTTCTTCGCGATTCTCTCAAGTTCCTTGTTCACAACCTTGGACCGCGTGATCGGATGGGACTGGTGACGTTCGGATCGAGTGGAGGAGGTGTGCCCTTGGTTGGGATGACGACAAAGTCCTGGGGTGGATGGTCCAAGATTCTCAGTTCTATCCGACCTGTCGGGCAGAAGAGCTTGCGCGCGGACGTGGTCGAGGGGGCTAACGTAGCCATGGATCTGTTGATGCAGCGGAAATCGTCGAACCCGGTGTCTAGCATCCTACTAATCAGTGACTCGTCCACTTCCGACCCTGAAAGCGTGGACTTTGTCGTGTCGAGAGCTGAAGCTGCCAAGTGAGTTATCCCAGCAAGGCATGTTTACGTGTTGAGTGGTGCTGACTAATACAGGGTCGGAATCCATTCGTTTGGCCTTGGATTAACACACAAGCCGGATACGATGATCGAACTGTCGACGCGGACAAAGGGGTCATACCTTTATGTGAAGGATTGGATGATGTTGCGGGAATGCGTTGCTGGATGCCTGGGAGCCATCCAAACAACGTCACACCAAAATGTGAAGCTGAAGCTGCGACTCCCAGAAGGCTCTCCCGCCAAGTTCGTCAAGATCAGCGGCGCACTGCACACAACCAAGCGAGCCACCGGTCGGGATGCCGAGGCTGCGCTTGGGGACCTGCGGTTTGGCGACAAGCGTGATGTTCTCGTACAACTGGTCATTCCGCCCGACAACGTGACCCACGAATCCGCGCCCCAAGATCCTTGGGAGAGTCTGGTGTCCGGGTTGGAAGCGCTAGGAGGCGGATCGGACGGGGATGACCAGCGTATCCTAAGTGTGGAAGAAGTTCCCTTGATCCAAGCTGACCTGACGTACGGCGACCTGCTTCGCGACGGTCATTTGCAACACTCACCGCGCCCGTCGCTACTGGCGATAACTATGCTCCCGCCAAACCCCCGATACAAGGGCGCCAGACCCTCAACACCGCCAATTCCTCCTCACCCATCAATTGTTCAACGCCGCATGGAGCTTCTTACTTCGGACATGCTGACGCGCTCCCTGACGCTCGCCTCACGTGCGCAGCATGATCGAGCTCAACACTTGTTGAATGAAACCCGAAGTATCCTCAAAGGCTTAGGCAAAGGCAGCCTACCACCTCTCCCTCCTCCAGCATCGAAGGGCTCTGCTGAACCCGAATCACGCGGCCAAACCCCCACCTCTGACTCGCCCAAATCCTCAACCTTCGCCAGCCACTCCTCGGCTGCTTCGGACGCTGCCACTATTACTCCTGTGGCGGCAGTTGATGCCCACACAATGACGGCCCTCGATGGGGACCTGCAGGCTGCTTTAGAGTGGATCAACCACCCGGCCGTCTTTGGCCGTGACTCGCGCAAGGCCGTACTGCAGAGTATCGGTGTTATATCTTCACAGCGGGCCTACACTCTCCGCTCACCGTCTGAAGCGCACTGGGCTCAGCGGATTGCAGGCGTGCGCCGTCTGATCGAGCGGTCGAAAGACTGGCGAGAAACCGGTGACGACGCGTTGACCGAAGAATAGATACGATCGTTCTTACATCTTTCCTACTTTTTCTCTTTCTCATTTCCGGCTGGCTACCTACCTTACCTTCGTTCTATTCATTTCAATCGCCTCGTTTATGATACCACTTTGTTGTTCAATTGTTGTTTGTGTTCAACAGGGCTGTGCGGCATGATACCACGTTTTATCTACTTACTACTATACACCTGCTAATCTCTTTTCTTCTCTATCTATATTACCTTCTTTCTTTCTTTTTCATTTCTTTTGGAAATTTTTGCTATATAATTGGAATTTGCTGGATGGGATGGATTGGATTGTGGTCATGACACCTCATGATTGATTGATGTATGTCCAATGCTTCGTTCGGATTGGATGGATGCCCTGTCTTGCTTAGTTACTTTGGGTGTCATGATCGTTTTGGATAAAGAATCTATTGCATCGAATCAAGCCAGAAGATGAATCTGCTCTCCCTTTTGTACTCTAATAACACTGCTGAACGCCATACTGTCAGCCACCCTCCCTACTCCGTACACTCGCTGACTTGACCACCGCCTCAAAGCACTGCTCAACTGGACTGAACCAACCCCGATTTCCTTCCTGTATCGTTGCTCAGATCGAAC
Organism: Aspergillus mulundensis; assembly: GCF_003369625.1. Lineage (NCBI taxonomy): Eukaryota > Fungi > Ascomycota > Eurotiomycetes > Eurotiales > Aspergillaceae > Aspergillus > Aspergillus mulundensis. The sequence continues at coordinate 1,448,270 of NW_020797898.1, read as the reverse complement.
CGCTGTTGCCGATCAGATGTCTAGTGATAATGGCAACTTGCACGAGCAGTCTGCCATGCGGGGTGACCCTGGTACTGGTACTGGAACTACTGGTACTGGTGCTCCACGCATGCACTGCATATGTCGTAAGCTTACCAGTAAGAGTAAGCGTATACGGACACAGTTCCAGTCCGATTCTGTATGCATTGCTATGTAATTGTAAGCTATCTAAGGCCGCCGTTGCCAAGGCCGAGCGTCAACGTCGTGTACCGGGGCTTGCAGAATTCCCTGCATTCAGGTGCAGGTGCAGATGCATATCCATTCGACAACATGAACATGATGCTGCTGCTGCACATCGGCCTTGACCGTTGGGTAAGTATAAGCTTACGGTGACATGGCGGTTATGGGCGGAAGTGTGTACCGTACCCAAGTAGGAATCATAGATCATTCCATCCAGAACGGCTTCCCAGGCCTGGCTTGTGCTGCAGAAGTCACACGGCAGGATGCCGCAATTACTTCCAGCCCTAAGACTAGTGGAGTAATATGATGGTCTTAACTTCAAAATCGCAGTGTTTTAGGACGAGGGTAGGGTCATGCCGTATCGGGTATCTGATCTTACACTCCGTGCAACTGGAAAGGGAAAACGAACACCCTCCTTGGGTACAGAGGGTACAGAGGCCTAACTCGCCATCTAGGAAGAATGAGATAATGGGAGAATATTCTAGACGACAACATAGCCTAAAGCTGACTGAACTTCTCCATCCTATCACAGCATCGCGTGATTGCGTTCGATATCCCGGGGATGTTCTGGAAGGAAAACATGTCGAAGTGGTGGCCCTTAACGTTCACTGTCTCCGTAACTAGATCGAAATCGTAGCCGTCCCACCCGAGCTTCCGATCATGGTGGTAGACGTCAATTAGATGCACTCGCTTGCTGCGCGTGGTTAGACAGCTGTCAGCGCGCAGCAGCGAGAGTTGCGGTCGTTAGGTAGGGTTTCAGAGCCGCAACTATCAGAGGATCGAAAAGTGGCCAAGACAGTCTGGGGTCATCACCCTGCCCATGGTGGCGTGGCCAATGCAGCCCTAGTCCTCGAACCGGCCGTATTCGCCAACCTCTCCGCTGCCAGCATCGCGAAGCAAATGATGCCCAAGATCCACAGCACCATAGATCTCGATGAGGCTTTCAAGAAAGACCCACTGGATTTCTTCATATGTTTTGGCTCTTTGGGAACCACTTTCGGGAAGCCCGGGCATGCAATCTATCACGCCGGAAACGCCTTCATGCTGAGTCTTGTGGCAAACTGCAAGCGGCGAGGTCTGACAGGATCGATTTTGGACTTCAGGATGCTGGTCGACGGTGGGTGTGTGGCTAAGGTAGATCGCTCAGCTGGCTCGCATGTTGAAGAATGGCTCTGCAATTAAGACTGATTGCGCTTTCCGAAGCGGATTTCCACCATGTTATTCTCCAGGGTATTGCCACTGGCGACCGGACTCTCCTAGCCACGAGGCCATTATGGGTGTTGATGTGTACCAAGAAAAGGACAGACCTCGAGGCCAACGTGGTGGGAACTGCAGCTCTTTCACGTATGGTGCGTCGCGTTTCCGAAGCCCAGCAGGGTGGTGATGCACCCTCAGCTGGAAGTCAGCAGTCAAGACTAGACAATGCGATGACGGTCGATGAAGCAATTTCTCCTGTCACCGAGCTACTGTCACAGAAGGTTAACTTGATGATCCGTGTTTCGCTAGACGCCATCCATCCCGATGAGCCCTTGTCACGGCGAGGGATTGACTCGATCAACGCCATCGAAATCCGCGAGTGACTTTGGAGAGGCTTCGAGTTTTGATTTCCATGGTGGAGATCCTTCGACGAGATCCTTCGGCTGCCATTATCAAGACTATCGCCGAGCAGCACCTTGCCAAACGACTTGCCCCTAGCAGACAACTTGACGAGGAGGCGCCGGGTGAAGTGGAAGATCAGCCAGCAAAGACACAAGTTAACGGCAAGTCGGTCGAAGTGGTGCACGAAGTGGTATGTGCTGATCAGGACCAGTCGAGCACAAACAAGGATTTCAGACAGCCCTAAATCATCCTCGACTTCCTCCGAGCTGGCACCTGCGTCATCAGGAACCCCGAGCCGCCAGTTGGACTTCATTAAATCAGAGCTTGTCTCTAGCCCAAGCGGGACTCTCCTACATATCCTCGTTTTCTGAGAGCCGGATAGCGCTCAACGGTACGACAAGGTTCAGGATCGACGGACCCTTAAATGTGGAGAGGTTTAGCCCATCTTTTGAGAGGACCTTAAATCGCCACGATGCGTTGCGAACATGTTTCTTTGCAACACATGACATTTCTGAGGTCCGGCAGCACGTCATGAGCAGCGAGGTCTTTCAACTTACTGTGCTGCAAACTTCAGCTGGAACAGCGGACGTTGACGCACAGAAAGCCTTTGACAGAATCAAACAATATGAGTATCCTCTCGAAGCAGGCGACACTCTCCAGGCCACGCTAGTCCGGCATGACAAGCAGCGTCATACTCTGATCTTGGGATTCCACAACGTCGTCATGGATGTCGTGAGCATCGCACTCGCTCTAGGTAACATAGCCCGCGAGTATCAGTCCCAGCCGCCGTCTCAGCTCCCCACTCCTACCTTATACCCTGACTATACCTGCCAGGGAATGAACGACATCCGAGACGGACATCTGAATTCCAGTATTGATTATTGGGTCAAGCATTTTGATCTGGTTCCAGAAGTGCTTCCATTGCTGCCGGTTACCAAAGTCCGAGCTAGACAGAGCCATCGAGCACACGACCACCACTACATTAGCAGAGAGTTGAGAAGCGAGCTCGTCCGGAGCATTGCTCGGGTCGGTCAGGTCCATGGTGTCTCTTCCATGTATTTGTACATCACCACTTTGCAAGTCTTTGCCGCCTGTTGAACATCAATGACATGGTCATTGGCGTTGTGGTCACCGGGCTTGTATCAATTCGGCCAGCTTGTTGGTTTCGGCGCGCGCTGAGCTCTCGTTTCGTTGTTTTCAACCAGAGCTTGATTCGGAATCGGATCCAGGAGCAATTTTCGAATTCCTCAAAAAGACATCATATTGTGTTTCAATGTGCGTGGCCATTGGAGCTTTCTAGAGCCGACGGTTCCTCGATACTGAGGTACTAGGTCGACACCGGCCCGTAGATATGACATCCCATTCCCCTCGTCTCTCCGCTTTCCTGGATGCCCATGGCGAAGGTTAAGGCACGCTTGGGGGCTTTTGGCTGTAACTAATGTTAGAGACATAGGCCACTCATCCCCGGGAATAAGCACATACGACCACAGGGTGTGGAGAACAGGGCTTCCCGTCCGCTCAGCCGTACTTAAACCACACGCCGGCTGGTTAGTAGTATGGTGGGTGACCACATGCGAATCCCAGCTGTTGTATGTTTTTGCTCTTCACTTTTTTGTTCTTGATCATCATCCTGGAGAGGTGGATGCGAGAGGATTGATACGCTATGACCATTGAAGACGATGTTGGTAGCCCAGTCCCGAAGAGCGTCTGCATCACTTGCGATACGCATGATTGTTGCGGAATCTGAACAGATAGGTCGGGATTTATAGTGATGCTGGTGCTAGGTACCTTGTCTGTCCAGCTCACCGCGGGGAAGGATCCGTTGCGGGGACGTGTACAAGAACGACGACGACGACGACGAAGAGGATATTAAAGATCAGGGAGGGCCCTGACGATATTCTTCGCTATGATGTGAGGATGAGCATCGCACGGGACGTGGCAGGGTGACGGGCTGACGGTGATGACACTCGTGGGCTGTGGACTGGACGGGTCCTCGCCACTCTGCCTCGGGTCCGGACACTATGGTACAGTCCTAAGTGTTAGCAATCTGGTCAGAAACAGAGGCGGATACTCATACCAATTATCAGATTGAAGTGAGCCGAGGGCCAGAAGGGTTTGGGGAGTACGAGAAGTAATATTTGAAGAGGAAGGTGAGACAGCGAAGGGAGAGTGGGCTGCCCAGGAGAGATAAGGAAAAAGCAACGCAAACCCCAAGTGTTTAAAGCAGCAAGAGACAAACAAGCGAGCGGATGAAGACAATAGATACAGCTAGCTCCCGAGGTCCGTCAAACTCCCGGTCGATAACCATGATACAAATTCCGATGTACATACTCGCTGGTTTGATCTTTGCCATCTCTTACTTCGACTATACTACGCTGATATACGGTATATCTGACCGTGAGATCCATCAACCCTCGATCGCAACCTGGTGAAGGCGTATGAACAAATAGTCTGATTTTCTCGACTTAAACACTTCATGAAAAAAATATCCATCGTGAGATTGCCTTCATTATATAGGGTATCATGCCATGCCATGTCAGAACATTGCTATATACAAACACAGCTTACCAAGTCCCCTTCCATAACCGACCTAAACGCCAATGAAGACCAAGACGAAAAGGAAAGGGAAAAATACCACCCATGCCTTACAATGCCATGCTCGCTCAAATGCACGACTGTCCAACAAAACTTAACGGGGTCGACCGTTTCATCATACTTCCTCTTGGATGTATATATAGGTTCTGCAAGTGATCACTCAAACAATCACATACGGCGTTTCATTCCGAACAAGCGAAATGGACGAACGCTTCTCGTTCAACTTTTGAGCCTCTTCGTCCCCATCGCCAGAACCAGACCGAGACCCAGAGCCGGATCCTGAGTTTGACCCCGACCTGGGGACAGAAACTGGATTCTCCAGTTCAACCCGGACTCTCGCTCCTGAGCCCCTACTTCTCTTGCGGGATTTCGCCTCATCCTTGCGGGATCTCGTTTCGCCCTTGTAAGTTCTCGGATCGTCCTTGCGGGTTCTATTTTCGTCCCTGCTAACTTTTCTCAGATGCGATAGACTAGAAGTCGAGTCTGAGTATGTTGCAGGCGACAGTACGCCTCCAATTGAATTCGATCTAAAGTGCGCAGGGCTGCCACTGAGGACAGACGGGGAGCGGATGCTGCTGCTCATGCTTCCACTTCTTGATCCTGATTTCCGGGGCGCGAATACCGGGTTGGTTGTGTTGTCTGATGGCAGCGGCTCTTGCGGACGTTCAACCGCCTCGATTGCCGCGTCAACCCCCTTACCATTCCCAACAGTTGCCGCAGCACCTTCGCGTTCTGTCACGGGTTCGACCTCCCCATTCAACTCATCCTCGTCGATAAGTGTCTCCACACTGTCCTTTCTCTTTAGCTCATTAACAGCCGGCTTCAACTTCCCATCACTCTCAAACCATTGCCGCGCGAACGGGTTCTTCAACGCAATATCAAACGCCGTATGCCCGACGCCTTGTCCATCATGCCCATCGTCTGCCTTCGCACTATCCGGTGCCTCAAGAGACATATCGGCACCTGCATCATACAGTATCCGGAAGATCGCTTCGCGCCCTCGTTCGGCAGCAAGATGTAGCGGCGTCTTTCCATCTGCCGTGGGCGCGTTCATGTCGGCGCCGGATTGGAGAAGTAATTGCACTAGGTCGGGTCGCGTAACGATCGCGGTGACGGCAAGGTGGAGGGGTGTCTCGCCGTTGTTTGTGGGGGCTTGCAAGCGGGCGTTTATGTCTGCACCCCGGCTTACAAGGAGCTGGATGTATTCTGCTATTTGGGGGAACTCGTGGTCTGGTGAGCCAGTGCCAACGTAGACTGCTTGGTGAAGGGGCGTCCAGCCTTCGTTTGAGACGGTATTTACGTTGTTCCCGTAGTTGAGGGCAAGTCTGAGAATATCGAAGCCCTCTTTCAGAACAGGGAGAGTGATGTGTAACAAGGAGTCCCCCTTCGCGGTTAGAGCTGTTGGCTTTGCGCCGCGACTAATAAGGAATAGGAACATTGTTTTGTTCGAACCGACTGCGGCACAATGTAGCGGAGTCAGGCCCTTTGCGGTGAGGGCCTCAATATTGGCACCCTGGTCCAAGAGCTTAGACGCGATTGAGGGACTTGTTGCTTTGCGCGCTTGCTCGTGGATGAGCGATTCCCCTTCTTTGTTCCACGCGTTGATATCCGCGCCTCCAATAATGAGGAGGTCAAAAGCTATCCAGTGTTCTTCGTATGCGGCTATCTGGAGCGCCGTGAGGCCCGATAGAGAGCGTGCTTCGATGTTGGCACGGCGCTGGAGGAGAACGGAGATCGCTTCGCAGTTGTCGCTTTTGACAGCCAGCTGGAGTGGGGTGAAGCCGTCTTCGTTAGTCATGTCGATGGAAGCGCCTTTGTCGAGCAGATACAGAATGATCCGCGGCCGTCTCCATTCTATAGCAAGGTGCAGTGCGGTGTCGCCAGTGCGAATATTGCGTGTGTCCACGTCCACTTTGTTCTTTATAAGCAGAGGAACAGTAGCTTCGTCTGCTTCTGTCTTCACAGCTAGTTGAAGACTTGTCGCTCCCTCGAGGTTCGCTACCTGAGCATTGACAGGGTGGTGGAGAAGTATCTTCATGACTTTTCGTTGGCCGTATTGCGTCGCTAGGTGTAATGCCGTGCTCCCATCACGAGCCATTGCGTTGCCGTCGGCGCCATTCTCAAGTAGGAACTCTACCATTTCCGAATGTCCCCTGCTAGCCGCGCAATGCAAGGGGGTGAGCCTGTAAGAATTGTCACCTGCGTCGATTCTAGCACCTTGTGTAATAAGACGCCTGCATCTGCTCACGATGCCAAAGTAAGCAAGGACGTGGAGGGCCGTCCAGTCTTGCGGGTACTTCCCCAAGCCAAGTTCAGAGGGAATTTTCGGTTCGTTGGTCAGGACCTGCAAGGGTGGGCGTCTCCACAGCAGTTTATTCAAGAAGGTCTTGATGAGCACTTGGATAGTCTGCTCATCTTCGTGTACCTCGCGTGCATGGAAGCCCCAGTACCTCGTAGCGTAGCTGAGAAATCCGCGACTAGAACTACGCGGCGGGTTCCCGCCATTATAGTAGCAGTCATCAACGACTTCATCCGGCGTGATGGCAGTCAGGCAAGCTTCAGCAATGTCCTTCTGAGCCGAAGGGAAGAAGACTCGCGATGGAGTACCGGTCAGATACTCTTTGGCTGTCCTGTGAACAAAACGGACTGTTCCAGATACAGCATCGACGGTGAGAATCCCAGCAGTCTGGGTCTGAAGCGAATGCTCGAAGCTCATCGACTTGTCGTTAGTCGGGCTGCCGGAGCTGTTGGTAGCGGACTTCAACTCGCCTACGGTGAGAGGACGATGCGCGTATAGAGTCCAATAGACGTAGGAAGCAGCCCTGGGGCTTTCACTAACGACTTGCTTCATCGCCTCTCCGTATGCTTCGCTCAAGCTTTGCGGAAGGTGTATTAGGGCTCGTTCAAAGAGGCTTTTGTGAGTATAGCGAGCTAAGAGGTCGAGATGTATTTTCGCAAGTAGAAAGCTAGTCATGTAAGCAGTGTACAATTATCTGAAGCAGGAAGACAAGGACTTACACTCCGTGGCTCTTCTCTGCAACCATGTTAACAACGTCTTGGTACATTTGCGGAGTAGACTTCCGCTTGAGTAGGTCACCGAGGCTCGAATCGCTCTCGATCCTCGAGATAGCGTAAAGCTGTAGATCCGTATTTGGGGCTAGTACTGTCAAGCGAGAAGCACTCGAGACGTGATTCACCTCCCGTAGGGTGACGAGATGTTGTACCTGGTCTGGTAGCTTCTGGAGTCGGCCGAGAAGACGTTCTTTGTCAGAAAGCATATCCAATCCATCGATGACGAAGAAGACTTTCGAGAACCGATCTACCTCGGCGCGTATGGCGTTCTGGTAAACTTTCGGCGAAGCCTTCCCATTCATTATGGACTCGGAGTGGTATAGGGAGGATGAGGCGTACGAAAGACTTCGTTTGCGGTAGACAAGTTGAGCGAGAATATTCTGGAGTATATCAAGCGTCGACAGTTCTCTCTGCCTCTCGTCCTGACAGAAAATGAATACTGTTGCGACATCAGGCGACGTAAATGTTCTTTGCAGAGAATCTATAATGGCCGCTCTGATCCAAGGTTAGTTCTTATTGCCTCAGAGCTCCAGGTCAAATATCATCACTCACGATAAAAAGGTCTTTCCCGCACCAGCTGTTGTAGCCATTCCGTTAGCCTTGATTGAGACGCCATAGGCGATATGGTAACTCACGCGGGCCAACGCAGTATAACGTCTTAGTACCGCCCAGCAGCCACCGTTTATACTGCTCGTCATCGAAGATCCACTGCCCCGTCCCCTTCAATCGCCGGTTGTATAGGTCCGCAAGCATAATAAAGTTCTCGGTCGTAAGCTGACTCGTAATTCCAAGGATGCGATCCTCGAACTGAAGGTTGACTTTCGGACCTTTGCGTAAAACGTCAGAAGGCGTACAACTGGAGCAAGAGAGCACGGTTGAGCACACCTGATTCCACCTCTCGCCACGACGTAAGGCTCGACCGTATCTTCATATCTAGGAACGACCGCTCACTGCAAAAGACCATTGTCAGCGCACACCCAATCAACCCTAAGCTCCACAGCCGAACTGTTGCGAACAAACCTTGAATCCGGCTGCATGGAAAGCAACAACATAACCTTGTACTGCTCGAGTCTCTCCAAAAATGTCCGCTCTAACAAATGCTTTCTATAGTACGTCACCCCCACCCCACCAGGCTGAAAGTAGAGCTCCATAGATTTCATTGTCGACGCGAAACATTCGAGGATCTCGGCGAGGGCGGCGAGCCGGTGCGGCTGGACGAGCCATTTATTGTCCTTGTTGTCGGTGTCGCCCATCTGGTCTTTCAGTCGGTATAGGGCGTCTAGCATGTCGACGAGGAGCATTATCGCGCGCTGCGAAGACTCTTGGAGATCGCGACCGCCGTTTAGACAGCGTACCACGACACGTGCGGACCCGGCTGCTTGCGCGAGCTGGCCCCGCAGGCCTTGGACGTCCGTCATGCTCTCTCTCTGCGCAGGATGTGATTCTCGCTGGTACTTGTATCGATCATGAATCGGACTGAGCAAGAGAGGAGGCCGCGGCGGTAGGGGGTGACGGGGATGGAGAAAGGTGGAGGTGGACGCTGTCAGTTTAGGAGAGAAAGAAAGGGCAGGAGGTGATCCCCCGGAATGACCCAGACGCAAAACGGGCTAAGATATTAAACTAGGTAGATACTCCGTAATGATGGGTCTATGGTACGTTTGACGCCTCGACCGCAGCCCGAGCCAACCGACGCAAATAAGCAGATGGGGATCCTAATGTTCATTGACTACTAACCTTAAACAAGTGGAGGAGGATCGGAAGGATCACGCAGGCAGGTCTACCCCTCATTACCAGCGCCGCATCAGTTTTCCGCTCTTCCACGTATTTCTTTGTTAAAATCTCAACGCGCTTGAGTTTCCCAATCAGCACGATCATTTTGCCTTTGAGGCGCTCTACAAGATTTACGAAGACATTGCAGAGAGTGACAGAAAACCGCGTGGCGGCGTGGAGATCCTTGGTTGCAAAGGCAACGCCTCGCACGCCCGTTCCTATTTCCCAGGTATAGCCACCAAAACCAACACCATAACCACAAAGTAAGCTAATTGGCCTTTTCTGCGTGATAGTGAACAGCGCCGCAGAGACAGCGAACGAGTGCTGTCCAGAGATCAAGAGTTGGCGTGATCAGCATCTGCGGCAACTTGTCAGACCAGTCTCGTTGTGTCATTAAGCGCCAGCCAAGTCCACTTAATCTCAAAACACCCAATGGCTGAAACGAACGATCCCTGTCCTCGGCGTCTTGGTATAGTGTGAGGCACAAGGACACATCAACCTCCAGACATTTCTTTGTTCTCAATGCTCGCTTAATCCTTAAGAGGGAAATGCGCCTTGCGTTGCGTGTGAGCTGGAGGTGTCCACTGGCCAGTAACGGTCATTGGTTTCCAAGGGACTGGTTACACCGCACCTTTTATCGCTGATTTGGAGGCTTTGGATGCTTTGCGTTTCCTGGTTCCGAGCGCCGACGGGGACGTGGGTTGATTCGAGGGTACCCTGTTGCGAAGAATCCGCAAATTCTCAACACTCACAGACGAGCCACCAGCCTTTGTGATGGCTCTGATGCGGACGTATCTAGAGACACATGAACATTAATATCATTCGAGACGAATCAAATATTGGTTGAGAAAACTTGTCGCCGCTGGCCTCACTTAGATTGTCATAAGCTATCTTACAATTGGAAACGAAAAGCTGGATTAGAAAATTGAAAAAGCCGAAGGACTCTGTGCTCAGTAATGATTGTTCTTATACAAGTTCCTCACTAGCAATGTATCTACATACACATATCCCTTCAAGTACAGCCCAGTTAGACGACGAGTTCCAGCTCAAGTCCACAGGGATCATTAGCGGCAAACCAGGCGCGAGCCATTTGTTTGCAATGCATCAGGTCTAGCTATCTCTTGCCTGGCAGATGATGGAAGCCAGAGAAAAAGGGAGAAGCACCACATAAGAGAAGTCATCACGTCGTAAGATGTAAAGTTCAAACAGGTATTCGGCAACTGGGTAGCATAAGCACGTCAAAATAAAGTAGATAAAGGCGGCCAAAAGGGGTGACAAGAAGCGAATACAAGCAACAAGAATGAAGGGTATCAATGCTAGTAAGTGGGGATCAAAGAGGGAAAGAAAGCAAAATCGTAAGAAAAACTAAAATGGCTGGCCATTGAGGTTGACAGAATCGCCGCCTTCCCGGCCTCGTCGGAGAGCTTTTGCAAGCATTAACTCCCGCATCCAGTCGATGCGCTCCTGCTGCGTCTCGACGGAGAAGTGGTGTGACTTGGGTCCGCCTGGCATCAAAGTCTTGCGTTCCGTAGTGGATGCAGGAATGAGCGAAAATGCGAACGCCGCCGGTGCCTGGCTGTCATTGACCCGCTTCAACACAGTCTTCTTGAAAGCGGCTGTCAATTTTGAAGTTGATCGCAGAGAAGAGCATGCCACGGCATAGTCATCGACATCGATACGCTCCAAGGCTTTCGAGTCCCGGAGAGCAGCTTGCTCGTCGGGATACATGCAGAGATGAGTACCTCGGAGGGTGAAGTGGTTTTCTTCCCACTCATGGCGAATGAGCTTGGTCGTCTTTCGCTTCTTCATCCAACCGTTATGAATAATATCGTTGGCGTGCGCAGAGTTAGGGCTGAAGGGATTGTTCCTGCAGTGTGGTGCTCGCGGGGTGTTCTCGAGGTCTTCAAGAGTGTCAATCGGGGGCAACGGCGAGCGTTCCACAACGGGAACCATTGGACGGAAGCTTGGCCCATTGACGGCAGAATGAAGTCGACGATGGTTTTCGTTCCTCGAGGCCGGGCGGGCGTCGTCAGCCTGATTTCCAAACCTCATATCCGGCGGCACAGATTGGGAGAAGCCTCGCTCGATTGGGCCAAGGCGGATCGCTGTCAAAGGGGCGTCACCACTGGACAAAGGTGTGCGCTGTCCATAGTGAGGATCATGGCGGTAGAAGTCTGAAGGCGACAACAGACCGCTGTAAGGATTGGGTGACTTGACTCTGCTGACAGCGGGAAACTGCCTTGACTTGCGGTAGACAGACGGAGTAATGGTACGCTGTGCGGAGTAGTTGGGAGAGAACGTCGTTTCGCTTGGGACCTGAAGGCTGGGTATCCGCAACTTTGGAAGGTGACGGAGATTTTCCGCCAGAGTTGGGGTACCTTTTTGAGATGATGTAGGTGAATTTTCCAAAGATGCATCATGGTCTGCAGGGGGCGTGGCAGGGTCTGTGACTGGCTGAAGAGTACTGAGTCGTTGAAAGCTCAAGAAGTTTCGTACATTCTCCTGCGGATCCCGAGATTGCACGTCATTCAGCCTTTCCTGCGAAAGATGAATATCGGCTTTGATGTTCATTCCCATAATATCCGACGAAGCCACAAGAGAAGGAGTCACCTCGGACTTGGGTGTCTTCGCATCTGACTTTGGCGACCTTGTTTCGGGCTTGGGGGGCTTGAAATTTGCGATAGGTGGCTTCACTTCCAACTTGGGCCTGGCTTCTGGTACTTGTGGTCTCGGTTCCGGCTTGAGCTTTGGCTCTTGCACTTGTGGTCTTGACTCCATTTTCGGCTTTGGTTCCGGCCCGTATGATTTGCATTCCAACTTGGGCGTCTTGGTCGCGGGAGGGGCGTTAGCAGCGCTTCCCGGATCACCTGCAACAAGAACAGAGCCTGCAAGGCCTTCCACTTGAAGATCCTTCAGCAGACGAGCAATCTTAGTCTGCTGTCTTAGCCACTTGCGACAGTTTTCTCCTTTGGAGCACACATGTAGCTTGGGGAGCAACTGCTCAATAGCAACAATGGAAACCGAATCCTGAGGAACAATCTCTGTACCATGCCGGCCGCGTTTTTGACGACTGTGTTGCCGGTGCTGCTGCTGACTCGAGGATCGGGAATCGGACCGAGACCGCGGAGCATCACACTCGACTATGGGGCTAGTGCAATCGGCACCCACCTCAGCGGCGGTGGTTTGAGGGGTCCGCGTCTCTTGTCGCCGTGTCGGTAAGTAGGGTCTGGGGTAGACATTCCTGAGCTGCAGCAAGACTGAGGGGTGTCCGAATAACAAGTTCTGCGAAGATGTCGAATACAGGCCATCAGCTGATGGCGCTTGCCGAACGAGGAGATTTCAAGCTCTTTGAGATCGTCAATCTGGAGTTCAAGTAAGATAGGTCCTGTAATATCGTTGATGAAGAACTTTTCGATGATGGAGTCCTCAAATCCCAGCGACTGCAACCAAGTGACAACCTCGTTTGGTGACCAATTTGGAACGCCGATTCTGGATGTAGGACGGGCCGGGGCAGGTGGAGGCGGCGGGGGTGTTTGCGCTGTGACGTCGACGACAGGAGTGTCCTTCCGCTCCGGCTCGATCCTATTTGGTCCCGTCTTGAAACCGGTGTAAAAATGTGTGGCTACAGCGCTGTCGGGAGCCTTCTCGTCCGTCCAGTCGGGTGTAAGTTGAGGTCTAGAAAGGGAGTCCTCGGAGGTTCGAAAGAGGTGCGGACCCTGAGGACCCTTGATAGGGCTATCATCGAGGTGGAAGTGGAATGAAGTCAGGCCGGTAGAATCGGGAGTTTTGATCTCGTCCAGGGTTGACAGCGTTGTGACACTCTCCGCCACGAGCTGCAGGAATCTCAAGTTAGGCCCAGGTCACCACGAGGGTCAGCGGAATGTTACGAACCGAGTCCGCACTCCTATAAGGCTCGCTATCGGATGTTGCATTCCTTGAGTCCGTATCATAGTCTGAATCAATGATCTCGGTGGTTTCCGACATGGCTGATCTAGAGTCGGAACGCGATAATGATTTGGTTTCAAGAAAGAGCTGCTGTTGAGCCTTGATGTATTCGAACGATGGCTGAAAATCATGAGAAGTCTATTATGGTTAGCCAAGTTAGGCCTCTCAACAAGTACGCATATCGTACCATAGTGAAGGCGGATGGAGCCAAAAGCCCCTAGACGCAGGAAGTAGGCAATGCGTAGTATGGGTTTACAAGAGACTTCTATAAAACGAGGTCGTGATGACTTTTTGAGTGAAAAGGCGGTAGAAGATAGGAGCGTCTAGATGGTAAGAGGCGGGCAATTTGTTGGGTAGGAAAGTGAGGGGGCACAAGCAGATCGTGGGATCACACAGCGTTAAGTATATCCCAGTCGGTAAAGGACGTTTTGGCCCTAGGGAAGAAAAAGGAATATGCCATGGCCTAAAGCGCCGGCCTCATTTCCCCATCATGTCAAAACGCCAGGATTTGGCCAGCGAGAAGCGTCCTCGATGGATGTGATGAAGTGAACCTGGAGATGCATGCGGGAGGGGTCAACGGCGAATAGTTCTTCAGCTTCAAGTGCTCGCACTGCGCAGCAACCTGATCAGCCTTGATTGGCTTCACTCCTGCATGACAGGATTCCCCAGCGGCTAGAGAACACCAATTGCGTACTCTCGTTGGCTGGGGGACGGTAGCTGCAGAACCTTGAAAATTTCCCGTGGCAGATGGGACACAAAGGAGGGGAAGCGTGGTGTGTGAGAGGCTGGCGGGGAGGCGCTACTGCTGTGATCACGCCTGGTGGACGTCCTCCGTCCGCCACTCGTTGGTCAGTGATGAGGCGCTAAGGCAGCTTGTCCCATTCGATCACCATCGTCACCTTCGAATGTCAGTTAAATTTAGCCCGACATGACTCAATTACCTGCAATTAGCATCCTTTCCAAAGGTTAAAACATCCTGAAATAGCAACAGTTCACCGACTCGGCGACTCCGACACTTGGCGAGTCCTTGTAACTGTATGTACAGAGTGTGGTGTTGATTGCTCTACAATGCATGTTGAGTGTGACAAGGGCTTTTCGGTATGTATGCTCTGCGCCACTTGTCACTCTTGTCACTCTTGGAGACTGTCAGTGCGAACCTCAAATACCAATGGATTTCCCGCCCCTTCTGATCCTTCCCCAACGCCTGAGACCGCTCTTCGAGTCTTTACCAGTCAGATTGATGTGAGGCGGTTGAGTACCGTTGCCCCGGTGCCTAGTCGGTTGTCTGATTTATTCTCCCAGTGCAACCGTTACGAGCTCTAAACTTTATTGAAGACTGGCTCGGTCGGATCGCACTTTCTCGACCCTAAGGTAGGCTTCCGATACTACGCAACCACGCCGAGATCATATTCCACGTCGCCGGGCTTGTGAGAGCCGAAAGCCCTTGCTGGCGATGCCGCTGGCCGTTCGCCAAAATCACATCCTTGTTCCTAGCGTTGCACAAAACTCGGGATTATCTAAAGTGCCCCGCCAGCGTTTTCCCCCAACCTGACCACCCTGTCAAGACTTGGTCATGTTGCTTCATGCCGACCACTAGATGCCGACACTATCTGACTCATTCCATCTACTTCTCGGTATTCTCGTATTTGGGATGATCTCGTTTTAATGATGCAGGCTATCATCGCCCATAGTGCCCCTACTTACTCTTCCATCTCTTATTAGATCCCAACACCGCCTCAATCGCACGCTGGAGACGTGGCGTGTAACTGTGACTCGATAGTTTCGGCTTACAGCGTCTCCACCCAGGCAATACAGAACGAGTCCAGGACCGCTGCCGCTTCCATGTCGACAGCATGCTCCGTGTTCATCCCTATGTAGTATTGAGTGCCCACCTGCGAACTGTCAGGCTCGAAGCAGCAAGGCTCTGTGTATTGCCTGCACAAGTCAATAGGCCGGTTACGTAGTATCTGCACCCCGGATCAATTGGCCAAGCCCACGAAGCAGTATTAACTTAGCCTAGTATCCAGAGGCAAGCCCAATGTCTCTTACCTCGCACTCAAAGAAGCATGTATGCCTGCGATCATACGGAAGGAAGTCGGTAGTAACTTCTAGAATTCCCCAGTTCAAAGAAGTCATGGTCGTGCATGCTTACTGTATGTAGACAATGACCCCACTCGGAAGAGGTTTGCCCTAACATTGTCCCAGTCAGCTAAGCTATCATCTCGGATTATAGTACACAACCATTCCAAGCATTTGTGGAAGTGCACATCAGCAACTGTCCATTTGACGCCCCGGTCACGGCGCCAGTACCTACAATACCATGCTCAACGTTGATGATAAATTGGCTTGTTTTTAACTGATCGTTAAGCATATACAGAGCGCAATGACTTTGTCCGTTGAACGGACGAGACCGCCGGAGACTTCAGACGTCGTCTAGGCCGTTGGTTTGGAGTTGAGTATCGATCTCAGTCGGCGGTTACTGATTGGGCTGAAACAAAAGAACCAAGTCAGAGACTTAGCCTTCAACCGATTATGTGAAATGTCTCAGCTCAAGCAGTCTCAGGTATGTCTCATGCAGAAATGTTGCTAATTACGTTCAAGCGCGCGTAATTGATGCAAAGTCGCGCTCTAACGATGTAATTAGTCCATATTATAGAGAAAAGTCTATTAATAGGCTCAGCACGTCAGTACAGTTTCTTAACTAAGACAGCACTAATTAGCCTCTCCATTGACGCCTGGACTAGCAAAATTAAGCTGCATTAGGTTGATGAATGATGGCTAAGAGCGCCAACCTCAAAGAGCTTACTGGAGATCGTCCAGATAAACAATCGTCAGCAAATCAAATCTCGCTTGATCTCAGGATTACGGGTTCGGCACGGGCCACTCTTAACAGCCAATTCCTGGTTGGATACCTTATTCAAGCGCCAGCAGTGGAGCGCTCTCTGCCAATCCGCTGTTCGGTCGAACCGCTGATGGCTGGGGATGCTGCCAATGGAGTCTCGAGGACTGAAGCTTGGCATGCACCTCCCTCTGCTCTTTCACAATTAACCTCCTGGCGAGCGTTTCAGCAGTCGCTGGGAAGGCAGTTAAGCAAGATTGCTCTCATTTCGAAACGCAAATCAACCAATGGGACTGCGTTTTATCTGTGGTGGGCAGCGCCATAATCACCCTCGCGAGTCTATCCATGATCAGTGCACAGCAACAAGTGAATGATCCTCGAGAATTCAAGGCATTCTGAGCAGGCAAGATATCAGTAAAGAGGCGTTAATCAGATTGAAAGACAGAACTATAGAAGATTGGTGTCAGGCCGAGAACATTACCCCAGAAATTAGCGAGGATGCGACCAGACGCCGCAGCAGTGACCTGCTTCGCGGCGCCAACTATGCCGGAACGGGAGCAAAGGCTGACAGGGACCCCAGCACCTCCAGTTCCCAACTTAGCCCGACCCTGATCATCCCCAGGCACAACCGCCGGCCAGGATCCCTAATTATCCAAAATTAGCTCCTTTGTTGTCTGTCATTCGCCGATAGCTTCAGATCTTCCCCCCGCCCGCGCTTCGAGATGCAGTCTTCACGTAGCTCACTAGATCAACCGCCGCATGGTGCAAAAAATAGAAGCATCAGAGCATGGTGCATTACTGCTTCTGGATTTAAAGGTCTTCATCTCCAGAGATATCAAGAGCATCATGTCCACCACGGCTTCGCTCGATTGTCTCTTCGACAGACAGCCTCGACACTCGATCTGGCTGGTGCTTCACTCAACAACAAACACTACAGCTACACGGGCACAAAACACAAAGGGGCTTTGGGTATATGATCATCGCGACGACCGATATATCGCTGTTCACTGTTGGACCTACTTAGACTCGCCATTCAAATCTATTATCTAGTCGCATAGTCGCCCAACCGATACTACACCATGTCAGCTCTTCCAAGGGTTGCCGGACGGGATACGCGCTCGAAGCCCCAACATTCGTTGCGAACAGGGGATCAAACAACCAGGGACCAGACATCGGCTATCAGGGACCCCGCAAATATGGTCACGAAGACATACAAGCGATCGCGAAACGGTCAGTATTTGACGGCATTCGACTCCTTCGCCATACCGCGAGCTCATTGAGCTGGAAACTGACCGTGCCTCCTGCAGGTTGCTATACCTGCCGTCTACGGAGGAAGAAATGCGACGAAACCCACCCAAGTTGCGTCGCGTGCACTAGTCACGGTGTTAGCTGTGAATACCGAAAGCCGAGTTGGTGGATCAGTACCCAGGCGCGGACGCTACAGAAGGACAGGATTAAACAGAAGGTTAGGGAGAATAAAAAGACGCAAAGTGAGGTGGCGCTTCAGGGTACGCATGTCGATATGACGCGCAGACAGGGGCTGACAGTGGGTTAGAATACATGGAACATGCGCTTCCATCGGCGAGACCTCGCGAAGTTCCAGCCAGCAAGCCTCAAACGCCTCCCATGGAGCCAACGGTATGCGCCATATACGATCCCTCTACAACCTACTTACCAACGCCAACAACTGCCGCGCTTATGCCTACATCGTTTGGCTTCGATGCTGGAATTGGAAGCAGCGCCTACATCCCGGATACCGCATTTGTTCCAGATACAACAACCCTGCAAGACCCGAGTGTGTTTTGGTTTGATCCGACGGCAACTCCACTGATTCCTACCCCAACATCGCTTTCAGAGCTATCAACGAGCTCAGCGGCGATGACAACCACAACGACGACGACGACGACAACGGCGATGACGACCCCGGCATTACAGGTTGATGAATGGTACCAAGGTTTCACCCTACCGCGCGCACAAAATGCTCTATCCCTTGGAGCCTTCGAATTTCCAGATCGACCGCTCTCTTTCTATCTGGAAGGGACGATGGCTTCTAACGATCGGGAGCGTTCTCTACTTTACCACTTTGTTGACAACGTTCTTCGACTGGTCTTTCCAATTCTCGACCTGCACAAACAAGGACCGTCGCGGGCCCGCCAGATTCTGCACTCACTTGAAACAAACAAGTCATATTACCACGGATGTCTCAGTGTAGCTGCGATTCACCTCCGAACTGTCAAAAAACAACGCGGTGAGCGTGTCAAAAGGGATATCATGAACCACCGGTATGCGGCGATTTCAGACCTCAACAAAGCCCTGTACGCAGACCACAGCCACGACACGATTCTAGATGCCACCCTAGCACAGATCTTTTTCCACTGCTTCGTGGGATCACCCGAAGTCGACGCCCTTCCGGATATCGAATGGTACGAGCATTTCGAAGCCGTCACACACCTCGTCAACAAGCTAGGTGTCATGGAAGCAACCCCATTCTCGCCGCCTCCCTTCAGTATGTCTCTCAGCTCATGGATTGATATCTTCGGCGCCACAATGCGCGGGAAATCTCCGCAGTTCGCGAATTCGTACCGTAACAAACACATAAACGGCATTTCATCCGGTTTACGTGAATTGATGGGCTGCGAAGACCGAATCATGTACCTGATTTCCGAGATTGCTTGCCTCGACTCCCTCAAGGAAGAAGGGCGCATCAACGATTACACAATCTGCCATCATGTCTCCGCGCTCACAGCCCAGCTCGACCACGCTGAGCAAACAGTCGTCAACCCCACCCCCGAAAATCCAATGTCCGCCACGGGTATCATCGTAGGCGACATACTCACGAAGAACATGACCGCAATTTTCCGCGCTGCAGCCCGTATCTACCTCAACAGTCTCATGCCAGGCTTCCACCCAGAGCAGCAAAACATCACAGACCTGGTCGAGACGGTAACAGGACTTCTGCAGTACATCCCTTCAGGGCCCTTCGGATTCGACCGCTCGCTCGTCTGGCCGTTCTTAATAACCGGGGCATTTTCGACACCGACGAGTAACTTCCGCATAGTCCTGGAGCAGCGAATTGCCGCCCTGGGCGACTGCAGTGATTTCGGCAATCTCGGGCGCATGTACTCTGTGCTGGAAGAGACGTGGAAGCTCTCTGATGAAACTACTGAACCGGTTTACGCCGAACCGACTGCCGATTTGTTGTTTGCCCCTTCCTCATCTTCAACCTTTGGGTTCGACCCGAATGTTGCCATGTCCTCACCTTCCATGCTTGTCGGGACGACGCAGCGAGTCAAGAAACAGCCCTTTCATTGGCGAGATGTCATGAGGGTCCGGGAATGGCACTATCTACTCTTGTAGATTTCTATTCACATAACTGCTAGGTATGCGCCAACTTCCTCTACCTTATACATTGTCTGGATGCTAACTAAGACCAGTAGCTTCAACACAGCATCGGCGTAAGGGTGGCGTTGGTATTGGTTATTCTTTTCGTTTTTCCGACCGGTCATCTCTGTCTTTCAAGGTGGCCTTCTGTTTCTTATTACCCATCAGCAGCTTTAGGCTCGTGATTTGCCAAACAGCGACAAAGCGCTTTTTCTGGCGGCCTATTTGGTACATGGGATGCTGGGCTCTAGTTCTACCCAGTTACTTTGTCCTTGTTTTCTTAGCTTGGGCGGGACTTGTGGATTTGCTCTGCTCCCCTCTTTCTTATTTTCTCTGTCTATATTTCAGATTATATTTCTTTGTGATGAATGGAATCTTGATGTTCATATTAATAGTGATGTCTTGCTTTCCCAGCTTCAAGTACCTGGTTCTTCTCAACCTTGCATTGTTTGATCTCTACTGTTAAACCCAGGGTACAGCTGCACATGGCAATGGACATATCCTAACATATCTCTCAGCTTGTTATTCCCTTCTTATGCATTTCCGGGCTTTCTATATTAATTAATTATCAGAAGAGTTAATTCAGCATAATCAGTCACTCCATTCACCTCCTTTCATTTTCTTAGACTTTTACAAAGGTGCTTTTCTTCACCCTATATGCGCTCGCCTCATCCCACAAATAGTGACTCAGCTACATTACAAGACTAGACTTCAAATGGTGTCTGTGGTATTATATGCAGGAGTAGGTGCTATGACTTACTCGACTATCTTTGGTTGCCCAATCTTCGACGGCGTGGGACATATATCAAGGAGCTTGAGAACTAACATGTGATGTATGTTAGCATATATACCGCTAGACGATAGAAAACAATTGGCTATAGGCCTGTCCTTATACTTTAACAATCTACGTATCATCGCTGGCCAAGTATAATGTCATCACTCGTGAACTGAGTAAGCCAACATATCAAGCCCTCGAAACCTCCCTATACCCTCCCTTTCCGCCATGAAGCTACGAACTACGTAAATTCTCTCTGCAACCGCGAGTGGGTTGACAAATAGTCTCAGAAGATCTGGCCTCAGCTTCAATGCTATTCAAATTAAAGCGCATATATTCAGCTACGATTTGAATGATCTAGAATTCATGTGTACTCTCTGCATCGTGCCTCATGCGTAGGATGAGGGACAATGACTGTCGACCCTTGTAAGGGCGTCAGGGACATCAATTAAGTTAGAACGCCGGGGCATACACAAGGGATGGACTACGAGGGGTTCCGTTGATCAGGGGCGACAGATCGTAATGAGGAAGCATCTAAAAAGACGGTAGGTAGGGTTGGTCTACGACACTTAGGCATTTGTTGATCTCTTTCAGAGTCGAGGAGAAGCGAAACGCCGAGAAAGCTGCGCCGACCAAGTACTTAAGCTTCCAAGGGTTACCTACCTGAACTGCCCTAGATGAGAGCCATTGCACCAGCATAAATCAATAGCAATACCCAGCCCGCGCCTTGAGCGTGTGGTTTTCTTCAGGAAGGCGCGGCGGCATTTCGGGGATCGCACCTGCTGCACCTGCATGAGGGTCGGGATGCCGGTTTTGTCGGCATGGGAACCCTAAGCAAAGTGACTTCCCCGGATCTTCTAGCACCGCCAACACAAACACCGCTTCTGAGCCAACCCGATTGTATCTGGTGTCGAAACGAGGTTTCATGGTCTCTAGCCGAGCATCAACTTTGGCAGATTACTGCAGTCGACGGGCTGTCGATCACGGCACCGATGGTTCATCCTGAGCAATATCAAGGGTTGTCCCACCAGTCGACGCATTCGGGCGAGACACTTTCGTTCGACGAACGAGGAGCTAGGGTATGATGGCTTTTCGGGACGGTGAGTTTGGGCCTGTTTTGTCTTGATTAGCGACTCAAGCTCACTGTCAGGCTCGTTAATCACTTACCGTGAAACGGGAACACGGGTGTGGTCATCGTGCCCTTTTTAAGAAGAAGATGATGATAATGAATAGATCAGGAGATAGGACGGGGAAAAGTAAGAGAGCACAACTGCCTCGCCCTGGGCGCCTTGGATAAAGGTGATGACTGAATGAGGTCAACTCCCACACTCACCAGTCCTCCCGCTGTTGCAATTTGCCCAGCGGCAAGCCGAACCAAACGCACCCACCTCCAGAAACCATATTTAGAAACCATAGAGCACCTGCAGGTACGTCGACCGGTTCTAAAAATGGATTCTTCACATCTCGCTGATCGTGAGCGGGGGAGGAGATGTTTCTATTTCTGTGCTGAAGTACGCGCTTAGGGCTGCGCTGTGAGTGGCCCGCTCAGTGACCACGCTGCATTAGCTCCAGCTACCAGCTATAAATATCAGCGAAGCGGAGAAGATTTTGATTCGACCAATCATGTTACTATTCTACAGCGGTTAGAATCTCGAAAATTGGTATGCTCGTGCAGGTGATTCAACGCTTGGGACGGGCATCTTATCAGACCGCGATCATCACCATCGACCCAAAAATAGCCCTACTTTCTTGCTCCGGCCCTGGCGCCTAAACAACAACACCCTCAACCAATAGCCGCCTCGATTTCATCCTTTCCTTTCTCTTTCCCGGCAAGAAGCTCTCAGTGATTCTATATTTGTCTTTTGATCACTCGCGCAGGCGGCGCAACTCGCTCTCTGTTCTTTTTTTATCCAACTCACCAGCCAATCTCCATCTTCTATACCACTTTCTCCCTGATCTTCCCTCACATCAGGCACGAATAAGGTTAGCATGCACCCGCTAGAGGCGCTAGGGTATGCTTGAAGACATAGCTACCTACAGCTACCCTGGTCGATTGCCCTGTCATTGCAATCCTTGGCTCAGGGCAGTTTTATACAGACTCCAGCTAATGCTGCGGCAGGTCCATCTTCACTTCTGACCTACCCTATCAGAACTTCTCATTGCGGATGTGCTTGACATTCCGGCGACGAAAATAGAAGTGAAGACTGGCGTTGATCTATCTTTGGTATGCCATCCCGTTTCCTCTCCTCGTCCTCCTCGATGTGAGATGATCGATTGGTTGACTCGGGATGCCGTTGTTTTCCAGCGGGGTTTGACATCGCTCTTGCTTCGAGCAAGTGCCAATCACCTCTCGAATATTGAATTCAGTATCCAAGAATAGCTCGATGTGATCTGCTCGCACTCCTGCGCGGTGATTAATCTCTCCACCATGTGCAACATTGACGTTGTGGTGGTGATCGTGATATACTTCTCCCAGGGCTGAGTGCTGTATTACGCTGTAATACGTATTTACCCGTATGTTTGTCTATACTCCTGCCATACCCTTCTAGCTTCTCGTCGGATTGGGCTAAGGCTATCGAGCTCGGGCTTACTCATTGTGGTTTTGATGACGGTTTCTAGTAAGACAGAGACGGGTTCACTGGTAAAAGGCGTGGCCGTGGATGTGGCTGCTGCATGCTCTCTGCCACTTACTCCACAGTCCACATCCGCAACAGCTACCACCTACCATAGTAGACTCTGCACATTGCTTTGTAGGACTCTAATCTGCCCAAACCAACCCTTTAGAGATCAATTCCAACGGCCATCCATATTCACCGTGTCTACCTCCTCGCACTCCCGGGTAACTCGCGAGTCGCGCCAAGCCCCAAACCCTCCCCCATAGCCCCCTAGAGGTCGAAGCTCAATTGGCACCTGGGCATCTACGCAAGCGCCGCCGCCACGATCCCTCAAATCCTCCGGCCTCAAGCGCCACCAGTCGCAAGCCGCAGGCATTGTTATTTGTCCGTGCGTCTGACTCGACGTCGTTCACCGTAGCCCATTCGTGCCCTGAGGCTGACTAACTAAGGATCCGGCGTCTAGCGTCTTACTTAAGCCAACGGGACTAGACTCGGGAATGGCTGTGATTGGTTCGTTCGAAGTATAGATACTATGTATAACGTATCTGACAGCTCAGTATGAATGGAGTTCTAGCGAGCGAAGGATGGAAGGATGGAAGGATCCTGGAAGGATGGGCTTAGTAGACGCGCGGGATGGGTAGGAGGGCTTATGATTCCAATGAGATGTTCAGCTTATTGGTGGGGGTTGGTTGGTTGTTCTTTGTATTCTGTGTCGGAGGCACAAGTGGGATCTTCGGTGAGCGAGGTAGATTCATCAGTGCGTAGTATGCAGTCATCCATTCCATTCATCCCATTATGTATGGCTGTTTTAACTAGTATGTAGATAGAATAGTAGCACGCTTCCAACGCCAGCATCCACCATCCAACCAGCAGATCCTGAGAAGATAAGACGCTCAGATCAACTCCTTCGCGCTTTTCAAACAGTACAACGTAACAAAAACATGTAACCAAAGGAAAAGAACAGCGTTAACTCCATTCCTTGCGCCTAGGTCTGAGGCTTGCTTCGTAACCGCCAGGGCTCGGATCCAGCCGTCCTAACCCGTCTAGGAAAATGCAACCCAACCGCGCGAAACGATAACATGAAAAAGGACTGGAAAATATAGCGTATCCAATATAAGCGACATGGTGGCGTTAAACTCATTGCGAGCCCTGGTTCATCCGTCTCCGCTTCCCCTTTGGCGGGGGTGCAAGCGAAGGAACACGCTTAAGCGTCACAGTATGCGTAACTATATGCTGAATGGTAATTGACCTCGAGGCGGCACCGCTCAGGGACTCCGTATAGCGCACTCGCCGCTCCACCGGCGGATACGGAGAGCGGACAGCGTGCGCACTCTTGGGCGAGTCCAGTGCAGCCGGGGAGTAGAGGTAGGAGGGAGACATGCGCAATCGGCGAATCTGGCCAGACTCAGCAGCTGACCGAGACACATTCAGTGGAGTAGGAGGTCCTGAGCGTGTTCGCTTGTGGGTCTTTGGAGCTGCCGCTGCGGTGTCGCCAGGGAAGGAGGTTGTTGAAGCTGTCGAGGGAAGAGATTGAGGGGAGGGTAGTTGCTTGTTGTAGGAGTAGAGAGTTTTTGCAGACTCCGGAGGACTGCCGAACGCTGGGCTGAGAGCTTTGAGGAACTCCGTATAGGCGAGAGGAGGAGGCACTGAAGGGCCTTTGCCGTCATTGCATCTTGCTGGTTCGGGGTTGCCGGGTCTGAGGTACTCCTGCAGCTCAGAAGGAAAGATAATATGCTTTGGTGTTTGAAGAGGATAGAGCTCTGGTCTGGGAGCCATGATGGTAGACTGTATAGCTGGCGACGTGATGTAGTGGTATAGATGTAGATGATGGAGTAGTTCGAGACTGGGCACGAGGACGAGAGATCGCGACGATGGGTCAAATAGATGTGGAACTCGAGAGTTAAGTATGGAAGAGAAGGCTAAAGATAGCAATATGATGTCCACAGTGTCGAAGAGGATGAAAGGTTGTATAAGAGAGGAATGGGTGGACTGTTGGTTTGTACGATGGCCGTACAATACAGGGAAAGAACGTTGAAGACGGTATTGATACACTGCGAGCGACTAGGCCAGGAACGGTTAGCTGCCAAGGCTCCTGTCGAAAATAGAAACACAGCAGGGGCAGAGATTCCAGCTTACGGAGAAGCGTCTTAGCCAGCTAAGGACGGCAAAGTAGAGCAAAAAAAAAAGAGATCCGGTCTGGCTGGATCTGCTTCGTTATTCAGCTGCCTGGCTGGTAGGGAATGTTGGTTGGGAAGCGAGAGGTCGACTCGGCGCTTGACCACGAAAAAGATGGAATCACGGGATCAACCCTTGGATGAGAATGCAAAGACAAGTTGATTATTCACGAAGAAGAAAGTGACAACATCACCATCCTGAAGAAACTCGCCCCCTTATATGCTTTCTATCTTCTCTCTACCGCCAGGGTCTCTTTCTGAAACACGCCTCCAGACTCCCACTCTATTCTTCTGCTCCAGCTGTCCAATTCTGCAGACCTTAGTCGCGCGCGGCACCTGAAGAAATCCAACAGGGGCCTCAGCGAATCCCCGCCTGTTCAGCCACCGACTCCATCTCGTTTCCATGGACACTCGAGCTGGCTCCG
The DNA here is from genome assembly GCF_003369625.1 of Aspergillus mulundensis. Lineage (NCBI taxonomy): Eukaryota > Fungi > Ascomycota > Eurotiomycetes > Eurotiales > Aspergillaceae > Aspergillus > Aspergillus mulundensis. The sequence continues at coordinate 1,422,861 of NW_020797898.1, read as the reverse complement.
CCGCCTCCGCGCTTCGACGACACTCTGCTCTCGTCCGGTGCTGGCGCGCGCTTGTCTGCTGTGCGTCCGTTGGCTGAGAGCCTTTCACTGTGTTATCTGGTAGCCGCCCACTGTGCAGCTAGACCTTGGTCCACGCAGAGAAAGTCAGGGTCAGAGCCCCTAGGTACTGCGCTCCACAAGTTCGATGTCTGAAGAGCCGCTGAATTAATCTTTCCTGCAGCTCTGCTGCCCAATCATTGCACCGCGGACAAGAGAACTTGAGATCCGTGCCGCCGAAGCTGGGACACAGTCAGACGCTTAGTGGTCATCATCATCGCAACTGGGTCAAGGGACTATGCAGGAGCATCACGACAATCAAACAAGGGTCTACATGTTTTCTTCTCAAGATCGTTTGATTCGATACCGTTCCTACTCTTCCAATGTGGAGTACGCGGGGCAGCAGAAACCCTTTGTTTTCACTCTCGATGTTATTTTGGACGACGTCGACGTGCTATATTTGGGTATATCTAACTCTACCTTTGGCGCCGTGTCTACACAGGTATGCAGTGTACTATGGGAAGCGCCGACTCCTTTGTACATTGATTTGGCGCCACTGCGGACCATGCCGTTCCGCAAACATGGCGCAAAAAGAATGTCCGGTTTACACTTTGTTATCGAACAAGAAAAGAAACGCCCCAGCCTGCGCGGACTACCGACTATCTGCGTCACTTTTATCTCAACCGTTCCAGGTACGGAGTAAGTCTGTCAACGCCACTACTCCGGAGATATTCAAAGACGCATTTCGACTTGGGCTAGGTTGAGGTAGTATACTCCGTAGTGTACTATGTTTGACTTTGGACTAAGCGCCCTCTCGACTTCCTCGGCCATTAAGTCTTTAGCCATTATTGTACGAGGACTACCCACATGTACGAACCGGAAGCGCCGACCTTGTTTGACCAGTCAAATCAGGGTCTGAGTAGTGAACGCTGTGCTACGGATGCCGTACAAACTGTTCAGTCCCTCGATCTATTGTTCATGTGGACCCTTCCGTATTGTTTCTATGGCGTAATGTTGGTTGTCATAGAGATGCCATTGCCTACCCTAAGGCACATTTACTGAAAACCGCGTGGACGTCACCGGACGACAACCATTATGTACAGTTTTTGGTTACCAGGTCGGTAGGCGCGTTCATTCCCCCTAGATTGGTTTCCTCCAGGAACTAACGAGGCATGGATAGTTGCCAAACGGTCAAAGAGTCTTACCTATAATTAGTTCCCAGGAACGTCTCACTATCGACTCAATTGACGCCGCGCTGTGTTTAGCTTGGGCAAAATTACCTGTGCTCTACACTATCTCTCCCTCGAATACTTCTGCAAGACACTCGATATCACTCGAAGCGCCGACCCCATTCGGCTGCAGGGTCGATTTGACGCTCGTGGCCTAAATATGGAACAAGGTTCACTTGCCACTGTCATGAGCAAAGACTAGAGAGCGGATTCAGTGCCGTACCTTGTTTAGTATGATGCGCCGTGTCGTGTGATTTACGTCGACTCCAGTCCGTCTATAATTAGGATCGGCGCTATGTGACGAGTTTACATGGTGTTTGTCCATCTACGAAGCTCACTCTCGATGTCGACAAAGATTCGCTTGGTCTCCTAGCAACCATTGGTAAAGGCACCCAGAAAACGTCTGCTCAATTGGCGCGTGGACAATTCCAGACCAAAGTACGGCACTTCCGCCGGGATTCGAGCTCTACGCAGAAACAACACCGGAGTTTTTATGGAGATTGACATTCAAAACAACAAATGTAAAAGCCGCTCGTTTACTTAGACTATCCGCACCATGTGCAAAATCGCAGGCAATAGCGCTGCGGCCATGCTGAAACGTCCTAGGTCATCCGGGGGCATAAGGGCCATTGTACGCAATCAAAGACCAGCGACCAGATAACCGGCTCGTAAGTCCCAATGTAGGGTAGAGTAGTCCAAGCCAAAGGCAAAGATGTCACTGATGAAGGGACTCTCACGACTCTCACCCATACCTGTTCGTTTAACCCAACACCGTATGCACAATCGCATATTGTTCACAAAAAAAGAAGGGGGGAAACACAGACTAAATGCCAACAGCCGAGAAGAGACGAGATATTCTCTGCATGGGGGAAGGAGACTGCGTCATGCGAGCCCGGCGGACCTAAACAAACCAAGTCAGCTTCCTCCTCCTCTCTCAGTCTGGAGTAAACTCACCCGCTCCAACGTCTCCAACGCCCTCACAGCCAACGCAGTCGCCATCCCGCGATTCCCAATCCGCAGATTCGACTTCCAGCCATTCCGATACACCCATCCGGTTTCCCATCCGCCATCCTCACCCTGCATCTCACGCAGTCTGTCCTCATCAACATCAACACCCGCCCCCTCCACGCCAACATACAAACACACAAGCAGACGCATAGAAAGCGCAACTGCGTCCCCAGGGAGTCCTATGCGCTCAGCGACACGGTCACGGAGCAAGGAAACCAGCTCCGCATGTCCCTCGAGCGCGTGGCCCTCTGTGCACTGCAGCAGGCGTGACATGGTATACAGGAACGCCTCCGGGGTGACGTAGTAGCGCGTTCCGTCAATGTAGGCGCGGTTTTTGAGAACATCCCGGACCCAGGAGATGGTTTTGGATAGCTCAGAGCCTCGGCTGTATTTGTGGAAGAGGCGGAGGACGTTGGTGCAGACTATGGGGTCGACGTGGTGGCGGGTGCGGTCGAAGTAGGTCTTTTCTATCTTAGCTTGGACAAATGAGGATGTGACGCATGAAAAGAAAACGTACCAAAACGATGCCGTCGGCGCTGACATGCTTTGCCATTTCGTCCATGACGGCATGGACAACCTTCTCGTCTCGATCCAGGACCGTCAATGCGAGAGCCGTTGTGTCAAAGTCGTCCGGATACGCGCTTATCGAGGACAGAGGCTTCTCTATACAATGTGAGTTGGACATTCAACCCGAGGTACATATATACGAACCTTGAAGGAAGTTCCATGTCCGCGAAGTCTCCTTGAGGGAGACCAGCTCACTATATTCCTGTTAGTACACATCCCCTTCCCTGCACCATATCAAACCAAGACAAAACAGCAAACTCACCTATCCCCAGTAACCTCGAGAATAACCAACTGGCTAAGATTCTCCCTCACCTCAACGCCCGAACCAGTAACACTAAACATCCTCTTCGCATTTGCTCTCAAAAACCATTTCCCATACGCCACCGCATCCCCCAAAGCATTCTGAATCAGTCGCAGCGTATTATCCACATCCCCATAGTGCAGTATCACACGCGCCCCCAACGATTTAACCGCAAGGACATTCTCACCCTCCGACTCAACGAACAGCGCTTTCTCGGCTGACCCCGCAAGTCCAAGTTCAGAAAGGACATGGCCGTAAAAGCACAGATCCGGCTTGCGCATTCCGACCTCATGGGACAAGAAGACGCGGTCAAAGACGTTATCGTCCCCGACACAGTCTGCGATGAGCGCACGCAGAGATTCGCATTCCGCTGCTGGCGCGGGGACGTTCAGCATGGCGCAGAGACTGATTCCCGTACCCTTTCCGGCTCCTTCGGCTTGGGCTTCGGCCTTTATGGCGCGCAGGTTCTCCATGACGTGCAGGTACGCATTCTGTTCCAGTGGGCCCTGGACACGCGCCTGGCGCAGGATGTCGGTGACGTCGGCTTTGTCGAGGGTATACCGTGCTGCGATCTGTCTGCAGGCCTTAGATTCGCTGAGCTTGCCGCGCTCGTAGTTGGCCCATATGTCGCTGTCTAGGATCTGTCGGATGGTTTGGCGCGGGATCTTGGGACTCGTTGGCAGTGCCTGGCGGGGCAGGAGGAGGTCCCAGAGGTCGAGGATTATGGCTTTTATGGGGGGCATTGTTGCTGCAGTGCGATGGATGGTTGGAGAATGATGATTTAGAATGAGATAAGAAAGGTATCAAGTGGGTTGAACTGTGTATCAGATGATACTTTTCTATTGGCATTTTGCGTGGATATACCTCTGTACTTATATCTTTCCAAGAGGAGTCCTGGAGGTGGTGATGGTCTCCATTCACTTCTCACCTTTTGCTGTATTCACTTGATTCTTCACAGGTACCACGAATCTGGAGTCTGACCTAAGCAACTTGATTTGGACCCATACTGGCGGGCTAGGGCATATCCTGACTCCAAGTCACTATCCCGCGCATTCACTGACATCGTACATTGAAGTCCAAACAACCACTGCGACGAGCAAGAGCAGAACGTGTTCACCCACTAGACCAGGCCAGACAGCCATCTCTCTGACCTACTTAGAATACTTCGTAAGCTTTCCTCAGCAGAGTCCATTTCGTTGAATGATGTTCAGAACGAAGTCGAGGACATACCTAGCTATGGTATGTCCAAGGCTATGCCATGGCCAGGTCCGGTTGTGGAATGGGATGCGATGGCATGTATACTCTAGGCTAGGATTCCGAAGCTACTGCTGAAACTTAAAGACCGACATAACGAGTTATGTTTCTGTTTCCCAACTGCTGCCTCTCGTATTAGGAATGCTTGAGTAGCCTAAGCAGTTATATATGTACTCAGGAGTCGTATCATAACTTATCGTTATACTGTAGTCTGTAGTGGCCTGGCCAATGACGTGAGCCCTTGTCATTCTAGCAAGGATAGTTCACCCCATCATCCGAATAACAATGTAAACCCATCCATCTCCATACGCCGCAGCGCGCACGACCTCTTCCACAGGCGCGGACAACGGTACGGCGGCCCCATGCAGCACGGGTTTCGCTAGGACCGGTGTCCTTCGACTCGGGAACAGATGTGGGAGAATGGAGTGGAGCGCTGTGCCAATTGTTTGCGTTTGCGGCTGTGATCCCGCTCCTGGAGAAGATACTGAAGCGCGTGATGAGGCGAGTGTGGATAGAGCCATTTGTTGTTGGGACTGTGATGGGGTCGTCGATATCGTCGGTGGAATCGGCGACTGAACGACTTTGAGAAATGGTGAGTCGGAGTCGGAATCAGGCTTCGGTGGGAGCGGGAGAAAGAGTCGGACGGGGAGGTTGCGAAGAGGCTGATGCCCGTTGGACGGAAGAAGAATATTCATTATGCGTTGGAAGGAGGGGAGGTCGACTTTCAGCGTGTCAGCTCATCTACAGAGTCACGGATAAAATTGGTTGGGGAAATACCATCCTGAACAGCCTTCCACAGCCCGGACGAGTCATCTTTTGAAAGACTCATAATCCCCTTTGCCGTCCCGTTGCGCAGAAAATCAGCCTCCTTGACGCTGTTAATAAAGGCATCGTTCATGACCATGCCCTTAGCATCAAGCCGGACAAGCTCCTCATCAGGCCAGTCGCCGAAATGCACGACAAGTCGCCACGGAAGCGAACCGTCACCTGGGGACTCGGCATCACTGGATTTCGTCGCTGGGTCGGCGCCCGCATACAAATCATAGAGCAAGCCAACGGGGTAGTGCCATTTCAGCGGGACCCCTTCGAACGAGAACCAGCCGTCGTGGGGCTCTGAAGCGGCAGGATCAATCAATGATGACGAGAAGAAAGCTCTAAGTTTAAGAAGGAGAGATGGAAGATACGAGATTCGGGGGTAGGAGATCTAGAATTGGACTTAGCCGAGGCTCACAAGGACAGATTGCAGACGTACGATATACGGATCTGTTTGATCATATGTGCGGCTCTCGGATGGAGCGAGTGTTATTTGTAGAGGGAGTTGGCCACCCCAGATAGATTTCTGGATGCTGTTTAGCGCAGCTTGGTCCATGGCCATGGTGGTGCCTGTGGGGTTGTCAGTTCTCGGTTCTCTCTCGAGACGTGAGACTTACTGATGCGGAGATTGCCTCGACTATAGGATGTTCATCCTTATAGCTCTGCGTGTATGGACTTAGAGAGTACTCGATGAACAGAAGGCGCTGATGTGATAGTGGGATGAAGGCCCAACAATAGTGAGATGGATGAACTCGAATGGAGGCGCTCAACAAGGCAACTTTCCCGACCACGAGAGTCACGTGATTGGCCAGGTATACTCCCTTCTGTTGGATTTTCCCTACTCTGAAACACATCTACTCACTATCGAGTATAAGACAACTTCTCTATCTAACCTTGACTAGCTCGGAGATTAAGGTAGACGAGGCCTGTCTAGCTCCACCTCACGCCTGGCATGTCTCCGTTTCGATATATATCTTGCAAAGCACCAAAGGGAACTAGACATAAGACCAGAGTGGATTTCAATCTTTTGCATTGCCAAGGGAAAATGACAGCACTAGATGCAGAAATCGGATGCTTGAAGGGTGCCGGCCACCACCCACAAGCGAAAAACATACAGGATCACTACGAGTAGAGCGATTGATAAGCAACACCCCAAGCACGACGAGAAGGACAGAGGCTATGCATTCAGAGAACCCGGCCACAAGGCCGAGGTGGAAGGCCTCTTCCTCAACACCTCATAGGCTCAACAAAGCCCTAGGCTGTGTTGGTTGCGACAGGATAAGGTTCGCTACAAGGGGGCCGCGTCTCAAGCTCCTCGGCTATTACCGGCCTTGCGACATATTGCCAAAGGATTTGACTTCGAGAGCTTCCAAAGAGAACACCACGCAGCCGTCTTCGGCGGATATTGACGAGGACGTGAAGATGGCAATTGAGGATGGGGACAATGCACAGGATGCGTCTGTGGGAAATGACAAGGATATGGATGATGTCAAGGCAAAGGCGCTCATGCATTTGCTCAATACGAGCAAGGTTTGCGATCCCTGCATGCGGACTTCATCTCCGGACTGAGGGTTGCGAACTTGAAGGTAAGCAAGGTACCACCATGACTGCGGGGAAGTCCCTCAATGAGACATTTGTCCTCAACTAGTCAAGTTTACCAGAATGCCATAGTTTGTTGTTGGGTGAGTCATAGGTTTACTGATATGGCATCTCTTCGAGAATGAGTTCACTAACCCTAAGTGATCGGGGATTGAGACACTGAGTACGCGGATCACGCGCGGCTTGTGCCAGCTCCGGTAGATATAGCTGATGGAGCACGATAAAGGGTGTGTGGTGCCTGGCTTCACTTGGCTACCACTTTCATATGAATATAATTGGCGAGGATGTGCGGAAGTGAAGAGGGCTTTCCAGGCTGCCACGTCTCACAGGGAGCGGTGCGACTATGGCACTAGATAGGTGCAATCGGGCATTGTCCCAAAGTGAGTGCTTGTAGAACGCAGGACACTGGACATGAGACTTACTGGTAGCTGATGGGTGCACTAGGAAAGTACAAAACGGATGTGGCGGAGCGTGACCATTGAGAGAATCAAGCCAATAATTGCCCGGCAGCCCACACGTATACAGCCTCAGGATCCCCTCGGGAGTCACATACTCGTCGGGCGCGGAGGAAGCATCTCCAGTAGTCAAGTTACGAGAGAGCGTAGACCATCTTCGACATGTCAAAACTGCAGCTGCCGAGAGGAGTGTGTCTGACCTGTAGTTGAGTGATAGATTCGGTAGAAAGAGTCCAGCCACTCGGGTTTATCCTTGTAGCATGTAGCAGCTCAGTGGCCAGCGGCTGGAATATAGGTATTAGCTACGCCGTAAATTTGCTTGTTTGATAAAGTCTATCAGTTGGCTGGACTGCGTATGTGCAGGTCTCCTGCAGCTCGCGGCCGAATTGTGGAGCATGACTCAGAGGTCAGCGGCAGCAGCGGTCGGGGCATAGGTACGCCGTGAATTTGCTTGTCTGGAAAGGTCTATCGGTTGACTGGATGGGGTGTGTGCAGGTCTCCTGCAGCGCGTGGCGGAGTGTGGAGAAGGACTCTGATGCCAGCGGCAGCAACGGCCTAAGCTTCCAGCTTAAGCTGCTATGGGGATCGGCGTTAGTGGTATTCCAGCAGTCAGCTCACCAACTTCGGCCATGCACCGCGTGTCTCACAAAGAAAAGAAACCAGTGTGGTGCATTTGCTTTCCTGATACCTTCCATTACTGTCAAGAACCACCACCAGCCAAGACCGCTGACGGTGGAGTCTGTCATAGAGCGAACGCATACTTTGTGAGGGTTGCTCTGGTTGTCACTCTCATGCCTGAACTAAGGCTTTGTGATGTCTGACACAAGCATACTTTACGTGGGCTTGAGGCTAACCGCCAGGCTGGAGCAGTGCAACTCCACGCGAACGGCTTGCTTTGCGGCAAGAATGGTCATGTTAGCCGACGGGTGTGAGGCTGTGGGTTGAAGTTGGAAACCGCCTGCCGAGACTCGACCTTGCGGGGTAGATCCCTGGAAGGCTGACATAGCCTTCGAATGGCGTCTCAGAACTGCAGGCTAGGTTGCCAGCAGCATTAGTTCGTAAAAGGCCTGGGTTCTCAATTTTCATATTAGTAGATTTTCATAGACCGTCGTCACGGACAGCAATACGGATGCTCGCTCGTATGCTCTATTTCTGCCGAACTGATATGACAGCTGCAGCCTTGATGAATTGCGAATATCAAGAACGATTCCAGTGTAGAGCAGGTGTGACTTCGAGTTCCATCACATTCAGACCAGCGTGATGGACTGCAGGGTGCTGGTCAAGGGGCTGCGCGCCGAGAGCGTAGGAACGGCATGAACTAGACCAGCCCAAACATCCCCGGCACTGAGGTGGTACAATAGGTAGTAGTAGTCGGCAGCTGACGTTCTGTGCTCTTCCCAGCAAGGCGCATGCCGTGACCCGTCACTGCAGCTGCAGCTGCGGCTAGTCCAGGGCCGATGCGAGAACCCGTCTCCCTGGAACCCAATACAACTGGTCGGATCCGCTAGGGGTGGAAAGCTTGAGTGGTGGCGCGCGTGCATGGCCACTGCCAGGGTGCCAGGCTGTCAGAGCCGCGGGTATTACCATCCCACGGCTTTCGGACGCAGTTCGAGGGAACTTGATTTCGACCCTGGTGCTGAAACCGTCCGGTGTCCCAATTTTAGCAGACATATTGCTTTTTGTCAGAAGATGCGTAACTTTCCTTGCTTCGCGCCCAAGTGGTCATCATGTCAGAAGACGAACGTAGAAGCACTAGACCGCTCACACGAACGCCGGAATGAGAAAGTGAAAGGACGATCATCAAGACAGAACTCTGTTCAGCTCGCAATTGAACGTATGATGGCAAGCGGAGCAAGAACCGTGCCGGTGAGAGGTAAATGGGTAACCCTAGATTGACCTCGTAAGCTTCGGTCACCGCAGGACGGGGGAATTATGATCTCACTTACTAGTAGCTCCAGATGAAAATAATGACAGGTAAGTCGACGCCGGTGTAGGAGCAAAAATGAGGAGGAAAAAGCAAAAACACACCAGCAGGACTAACTGCCACACCGAAACGAGTACAGTCGAGGCCTCTCGGCCGACAATTATTCTAGATTAAAGGCGCAGCTGCGCAGACACTAAGCAAAAATAATGGTGCAAACATGTGTGAGAAAGAGGGAACGCACCTAGAAACGCCCAAAATTGATATGTGCAGTGTCCTCGTCAGCCACATGGCTTGGGGTCGTTAAAATCTGCTCTTCACATTTCCATAAGGCGTAGAATGAAAAACCTTTCAGACCCTGAAAGATCGCTAGTCAACTGCCGACAGTTCCAGGGCGCATGAGTGGATGGGTTGGGCCTGCCATTGTCCCTAATCAGCCTCAAGGGATACGATCGTCAACTCAGTTAAGGTTGGACTCGGCCGAGCCACAAACGGTCCCGAGTTCATGCTTGTCATTGCCTCTTTGGCATAGTCATGCTCGCACGGTCATTTGAACGAGATCATCCCATTACGGTTACAAATGACATTGCAATCGGCGGCTCATGTAAGGTCAGACCGTGGGAGCCGGGCCTAGACGACAAGATTGATTGCACGTAATGGGCTTCAGCCACTATCACCGCCAAGCTGAATAGATATCGCGTATCTATCCCATGACACCTCGTTGGCCATTAGCGCGGAGTAACTCCGTTTCTAGCTGTCGAAGCACCTTCCGAACTCGACTAGTAACGTCAACGCTCATTGGTCCCATTGGCGGCATTCCTATACCGAGGGACTGGTTGTGGTGGCTTACGGCTCGTGTGCCCGGTGTATCTCTTGCCCATTGTCCATAACCCACCCAACCGGTTCGTTCGGGACCCATTGTTGCTCGTTGCCAACCCGGATACGTACGGAGTAGGGCTCCTTGTGTCGAGACGGTCTTATGAATGACCATTATAGCAATCTTGCGGTCTAGCGTACTGATCAACGAGCAGTAGGTAACCTCCCAGTTAGGCCGAGGTGAGTTGACCTGAAGGAGTGTATGTCGAAGCAATCTCAATCATAGCTTCTGTTTCAAAAGTACAAGGAGAAACTGTGAAGACACGTCAGAATTCGCCCTTCATGGATGTTGTGGATTTTCGGCACCAAGAAGCGCAGTATACTCCAGCAGTGTTCTCGACTTGCTCACTCGCTGCACTATTCGGTGGAATCAGCTTTTTCTTTTTCTCATACTCTTCATCGTTGAACATTTACGAGGGAACGAAACTCTGTCTTGTTTCAGAGGCCCACCTCTTCTTGTGACCCATTCCCTAGATTCGATTGTTCACCTGATGGAAAGAGTTAGTATCCAATTCCCTCGAGACATATAAAGAAGAGAGATCCTCTCTCTCAGTACTCACCAACAATCATCAGCACTTCTCGAAGCAAGTTCTCATCCCTTCAAGAAACCTCCTATCTTAGCTTTTGGCCCAAGCAAGCGAGCTTCCTCACCTCTTCTCTAGAAGCACGAGTGCTAAAGCCAACTGAAACAATATGTCCTCAAACGGCCAAGCATCATCAAAGTACGTCTCCAGGTCTTCTGCACCCATAGCAAACTGCTAACACTACTCGGTCAGGAACCTCAATGGGACGGACAGCAAGCTCAGCGCAGACAATTTGAGGAAGGTGCCGGACGACAGCGGCCGCGGCGCTGACCGGTTCGCCAACTCGTCCTCGGCAGATTCACCATACTTTGCCCGCGCAGCAATGGAGAACCGTGCACAGCATATGAGTGAGCTAAAAAGTCAACTGAACGCAACGGACGCGCTTCTGAAGAAGTGATAAGGAGAAACGGTTCGATATTGAAAGCACCAACAGTGACTCGGGTGTGGGCTATGACAGAGGCCGCAAAACTGGATAAGAATCTCTCTATATACAAAGTCTATCTCGTAGGGAAAGGCCATTAGCAATAAGGGGAAACAAGTATCTAAACCGAGAGGCGCATGGGCCGGGAAAGGATGAATCATCCGTGTACCGTAACTAGCGCATGTCAAAGCAATGTATCAAAGATAATTTGGGCGATCTCATCGTACTTGGTGCTGGGAAACTCATGACCAGCGGAAATTTCTTTAAAAACCACATCGTTTCCAAGAGTAGCCTTCGCATCTTCTAACAGTTCGTCGCCTATAATAATCGTATCATCCACGCCGTACATAATGACAACTTTGCCACTCGGAAGGCCATTTGATTCCTGCTCTGCGGCAGAAAGAGCTTTCTGCTTGGACAGGTACCTTCCAAGACGCTCCCATGTTTTTCGTTGGCGTCCGTTCAAGATTGGTCCGTAACGCATGCTGCTTACGAAGGCGTGTACGAAACCGCCATGGTCATTCACCTGCCAAGACATAACGGCCGGACCGGTGACATGAGGGTATGAGCGGGATAGTAATTGGGTCTCGCCTCCTTGGGGAGGTAGCTGTTCGGCAAGAGCGTCGCTTGTGTGAAACTTTTTATGTTTGGATTTTGGTGTTGAAAGAGGCCCAGCGCGGAGACGAGCACCGGAAAAGTGCTTTAGCAGTCCATCTGGCATGCCGCCAGCGTACAAGAATCGGGTGCCGAGGCTGATATGGGAGTCACGAATCAATCCTGCTGGAGCAAGGAGAACGAGAGCGGTCAATAGCTGAGGAAAGAATGATGCAAACGATGTAGCGATACCGCCGCCAAGGGAGTAGCCGACCAGACAGAATTTACCAGAGCCGGCCCCTGTCCATGAAAGCGGCGAAGAGCTCAGAGCCAACAAGATCTGTGATGAAAATAATCGTTCATCTTGAGGTACGTCGGAGGGACAATCGGAGTAGCCTCGCCCAAACCTAATGCCAGTTATCAGTCAGACAGCCCTAGTTCAAGGATCACTGTGGCACTTACAGATCGAACAACATGACTCGACAACCTCGGTCCACCAAGCCGTGAGCTAGTCCGCCGAGTGCGATACAGGGGTTGGTAATTCCGTGGACGAGCAGCACCTTGGGCCCGTTTTCTGGACCCCATTCATAGACGCGGATCGATCCATAGGGAGTCTGCACGTCTCGGGCTCCAGGCAGTACATCTGTTGGCAAGGGGTGGCTGTTGTTACCTGTCTGGGCAGCTTGCGTTGGAGGAAGCGGGGCCTTGAAGATGGGTTTGGGTTCCATGTGTAGCTCAGGGTATAAAGTGCGCAAGAGAAGGCCTATGCTCAAGGATATCCCTGCCGCAGCGAGCAGGGTATAATGAGAGTGGTAATCTGTTAGAGAACCCGAGAGGTTCTGAATATTGCTCCAGGAAACCATGGCGGCAGATTTAGACTGGCCTCCCTCAGTCTCCAACGCTACTTCTTTTCCTGGAATATGTTCTCTCGACCCGCCAGGAAGTTACGGGGAGAGGAAGAGAAGGAGAAGGGAAGAGGAATGACGCGGCGGCTGATAAGGTGGAAATCGTCCCTGGCCTGGAAGCACGCCTGGAAGATAAGACACAAGGGTCCAGCCGAGGCTCATTATGCGCTAACCATATACAGCTAGTGGACACTCTACGTAGGTCCCGTTATTTCTAGGGCGCAAGCTTTAATACCGGGAGTAATATACAAGGCCAAAACAAAGTTTATCCTGCTTAAAATATTAAAAATACTACTATTAATAGCCTATTTAATATTTAATACTTTTATTAATAGCTTATTTTAAATAGTAACACTTTTTTTAATAGCTATAATAATAGTAAATTTAATAAAAATATTTAAAAAATAATAAAAAAATAAATTATATAAGTAGTATATAGCCTGCTTATATAAACCTATAATTTATAAACCCTTAATTTTTTAAATTTTTTTTATTATAATAGCTAATATTAAAGGTAATAATAGCGCTGCCTTTTTTATTTATTTACTTATTTTTTTACTAACTTAGCCACTAGCGGCTTATATTATTAATATAATAAATTATTTAGGCTATAAATTAATAATTTTAAAAAAACTTTATAAATAATTATATTATTTATAGCGTGAGCTCGTGCTTTACAAGCCTATTAATAAAATTAATATAATAAAAAAAATTATAGCCTGTTTTATTAACTAAAAAGCTATTATTAGGTAGTATATTAATATCTTTATTAAAAATAATTTAATTTATAGGTATTATACTTAAGGCCATAAGCTATTTATAAAGTATATTACTATGCTAGGCTATTTTAATAATAGTTATATAAATTATTATTAAAATAGTTTAGGTGCGTGGTGTATTAATAAATATAAGTTATAGCCTTTATTTACCTGCAAGTATATTAATTAATATATTTAACTTTTATACCAGGTAATAATAATAATAATAATAATAATGTAAGGGCGCCCTAGCACCCAGATGTTCTCTACTAATAATGATAAAGCTTGGTAAAGTATTCTTAACTAATAAGAATAAAGTATTTAGAACCTTAATAAATTTAATTAAAAGAATTACTTAAAAAACTAAATACACCCTGGCCTTTAGCTTTTTTATATAGGCCTTGCCTAAAGGCCTAAGGCCTTTAAGTAATTTCCCAAGCTATTTTTATTTAAAAAGTAGGTGGTATTTAAATATTTTTATATTTACGCCCCTTATAATTACTTTTTAATTATTAGGGTAATTTAGTATAAGACACGCCTTTATTTTACTACTTAAATAGCACTTAAAACCCAAGGTTTTTAAGCTAAGGTCCCTGGTTAAAACTAATACTATATTAAACTTAATATTATATTAAATTTAATACTATATTAAGTCTTGTATAGTAATTTATAATAATAAGGTTTATTAAGCTAAATAAATACCTAAGGTATCCTGCACGGGTAATATTAATACTTTATAATAGCATGACCTAGGTGTCTTAGGTATTACTTAATAGCATGACTTAAATTAATATTAGCCCTAATAATTTTTTTTTTAAAAAAATAAATTGTCCGCGATCCAGCGCTAGCTATTTTAAAAAAATAATAAGTAAGTAATTTATAATATTAACTTATTATTATATTATAACATAATAGTGTTTTTTATTATTATTATTTTTATTATTTATTATTCTTGGTTTAAAATATTAAATAATATTTAATACTTTATTTAAAATATTTTATTACTTATTTACTTTTAAAAAGGCGCCTAACTATAAAAATAGCTTTTTTATTAGTTTAACCTAAGTCTAGTTTTTTTAAAACTTTAAACCTTAAATTACTTTTATATAACTAAATTATATAACTTTATTTTAGCTCCTATTTTACCCCTTTACCTTATTTTTTATTTTAATTATACTTAAGTAAAATTATCCTTTTTTTAATACGGCGCTGTACTTTATTAATATTAAAAAAGTATAGCTAGTAGCTTTTTTTACTAAAAATTAAAAAAATAAAGTTTAAATAAAACCTTAAGGGCCCCTTGCTTTTAAAAATTACTTTTTTTTAATTACTTGCTTTATTACTCCCCCGGCGGTAAGTCCTTTAAATAATTTTAAATAAAGCTTTTAAGGCTTTTTTTTAAGTAATAATAAATAGCTAATTATAAATAATATTTTTTTATTTTACTAATTTTAAAAATAATTTTTTTTTAGCTTATATTTATATGCAGGGCTTTACTTTAATAATAAGTATTTTTTTACTTATAGTAGCCTATTTAAAAGTATTTTAGTAATAATATATTAATATTAAAGCATGCTAACTTAAAACTTATTAAAACTAGTAACTTATTTTATTACTATTTCCTGTCCCCCACTGGGCCACTATTAATTAACTTATAAATAATATATATAATTATTACAGGCTTTTTAAGCCTAATAATATATTTTTTAATTTTTTTTTTACTTATTAAGTATTTTAGATAAAAATGTTTTAAATAATAATAATAATAATACTAATAATAATACTAGTATTACCGCGCCCTTTATAATTACCCCCTTTAATTTTATTTTTTTTATTTTAACTTTTTTTATTTTTATTACAGCTAGCCCCGCCCTTTTAATAAAAGTAAGTTTTCCCTATTTTTTTTTAAATAGCTTTTGGTATAAATAGCTAATAGCTTTTAAATATACCTTAAATATGCCAAGGCAATCTTCCGTGATAGTAAAAAAATAAAAAATATAAATAATTAATAAATTCTTGCTGCCAGCAGTAAACTAGTAATATTTTTTAAAAAAAACCTTTATAGGCTTTATTATAATTATATTTTTTAGGGTCTAGGGTTAGCATGTGTTTAGTATTATAATAATAATAATAAATACAAGCCTATTTTAGTTTATATATATAATAATATTAATATTTTGCAATGCTTGCCTGCTAATAAAAGCTTAAAAAAATATATAAGTATATAAAAAATATTTAATAAGCGTGTAAAAAATATTACTAAGGCTTTTAATAAGGTGCTGGTAAAAGTCTAGTCCATAAATAACCTATATTATATTATTTTTATACTTGTTAACAAGCTTTGCTTATCCACTGGCAAGACTTTAGCTGCTTTTAATAAAAGGTATTAAAAAATATATAGTAAAAATATATTTAATATAATTAATCCTAGTATTATAGTAATTTTAGATTTTACTTTTTAAAAGCTTTATATTTTTATCCGCGCCCCTTTTTAAGGTTTTATATTTATTTATACCTTTAATATATAACTAGCTGTTTAGGTTAACAGCCTAGTGCTACTTTAATATTTTATTTATTTTTTATTTTTAAAAAAAGACTTTTTTTTTTTTAATATGCTTTTATAGACGTAACTTGTAAATTTTGGTAGTTTAAAGCTATTTAGGTTATAGTTTATTAAATCTTAAAATTATATAAAATAAAAAAAGAAAGGTAACTATTTTTACCTAGGTTTTTAATATATAAGTTTAATATTATTTTTAGGGCCACAGGTAGTCCGGATTTTATTAAAAAATATTTTATTTATAATAGCAGTTTATTAAACCTTTAAATTTTTTAAAATATAGGAGAAAGGTAACCACTCCGCTAGTTTTTTAGCTTTAATAATATAAAAACCTAATAGGTAAAAAATTATTATTACTTTTTTTTAAACTAGGGGTGTTCTAGCACTATTTTAGCTAGTTTATAATAATTTTTTAAAGTTTTTTATATATACTTAAAATTTTTAAATAGCTTTTATAAGTTTTTATAGCTGGGCCAGCCTTTTTATTTAACTAAAAACTAGTTTAGTTTATAAGCATGTTATTTAGTAAGAATAGCTTTAACTTTTTATTCTTGCTTTTTATTAATAAGTTTTATATTAGGTATTTTTTTATCCCCCTTAAATCCGGGTTGCTTGGTGTAAGGCCTTAGTAAAAATATATAAAATACTAAATAAATTTTTAATTAAGTATAATAACTAGTAAGCCGGAGCTAATAYACCTRCTTTTTAATAGGTTTAATAATTTTAAAGGGGCTATTAAACTTTTAATTAAGTTTTTTACTTAGCTAAATTATTTTAATATTACATAGTAATAATAAAACATTATTCCTAACCTTAAATTTAGTAGGGGTATGCTTTTTATTATAGTAAAGGGCTTACTTTTTTTAGGCCTTATTTATATAGTTTTGTAATTTATCTTATAACTTTTATAATTAATAAAGTTTATTTTTTAATAAAAAATATAATATTTTTTTTTATAATTTTTTAATAAAAAAATAATAGGTTCCTAGCCGCGTAAGGCTATTTAGGGTACATACCTAGTTATATTATGCTTTAAATTATTATAGGTAAATAATATAGCTAATAAAAATATAACCTAGTTATTTTACTAAAAGTTATAATAAATATATAAGTATATTTTAAGTATTTAATTTTATTATTTAATTTAATTATTTAACTATAAATAGTACGTAGTGCTAAGGTGTCTTTTAAATTATAGTACTTAATAAAATAATTACTAATAACCTAAAATAAATAATAAGCCTTGGTTAGTAACTAGGCTTTTAGGCACCTTTATATTATATATTATTTTTTTAATAAACTTGTTAGCTAGCTCTTTAGTATTAACTTTTTAGGTAGTAAAAATATATTTTACTTTTTTACTAAAATAATTTACTATTACTAATATTATATTATACACGCGGCCTTTATATTTTAATAAAGGTAGGCTAATAATAAAGTTTATAAAAAGATCTTTTTATAATATATTTAAAACTAGTAAAAAGGTAAGCTAGCCTTAGGCTAGTTATTATAAAGCTTTGGACCTTTAATATAGGAAATACTCTTTAATATATTTTTATACTTTTTTATTAAAATCTTTTTACTAAAACTTATGCTTAAGTAACTTAATAATATGCTTGTAATTAAAATAGCCTATATAAGGATTATTATAGTATACTTTTATAATTTTATATTATAATATAAACATGGGAGGGATATAAATAGCCTTTTAATTAAAAAAAAATTATTTTTTACATGCTAGTGCTTTAAATAAAAGCCCTGCCTTATTTTAATTAAAATTATCCCTTTTAACTATTACTAAATATAGCTAGCGTGAGTGTTTTTATATTAGGCTTTAAGTAGCTTTTATTAAAGGGGTTTTATAGCTAGTCTAGCAGGTTTTTTCTCGCGGGCTATTTTTATAGCCTGTAATTTAAGATATATTAACCCTAAAAGTTAATACTTTTTTTAACCTTTTTTTAAAAGGGTAGCTAGGCCCTCCAGCGCCTGTTTAATATTAATTTAGTTAAAAAATAACTTTAACTTTTTTTATAAAGTTAAAAGTAAACTAACTTAATACTTTTTATTTCTTACTTAATAGTCCGGGCGCCTTAATAATATATTTATTAAATTAAACCTTCCTGGCCTATACTTAATTTTAAAGTTATAGGCTATTAATAATTTTACTTAATAAGCTTGCCTTTAATTTAAGACCTTTATTTTAAAAAAGTACTATAAGTTATTATAATTACACTAAATATGTATAAAATGTATAAAGCCCTTTAAATAATATTATTACTTTTTAAAAAACTTAATAACTACAAGTAGTTTTTAATTATAAACCTTGTATTTTAGCTTTAGTTTATAAAGTTATTAAAAGTAAAAGGTAATAGGCTACCACTAGTTTTATTTTTTTTATTAGGTATTTTTTTTTAATTTAACTATGTAATAATGCTAGCTATAATAAAACTTAATATATTTATAATAATAAAAATCTTTTTTTTTAGGTTAAAATGCTGTAATACTAAAGGCTGGGTAAAAGTAAATTTAACCTTTTTAAAAGCTTTTTATATATTATTTAGTTATAAAAAGGGGCTGTTTTTACACCCTTTAACCATGTTTTTTAAAAGTTATATTATAAGGCGAGTTACTTTAGTATATTTTTTAATAAATTATTTAAAGTAATTTATAAACCCTAAAAAAACTTATAACTTATAATATAATATTAGTACTAATTAATTAGTAATTATTTAATTTTATACTAGATTAATAAATATTCCATCCTAGCTAATAATAAAGCCAAGAAACTTTACCTTTTTCTAGTAAAAACTATATATTAATAACTTTATATATAAATTATACTTTTATAGGTGTTTTAGGACTTCTTAAACATATTAAATATGCTTTTTTTTAATTTTTAAAAAAATTAAGATATTATTTAGGTAAACCATATAAAAATTATTAAAAACCCTGCTTATTACTATATTAATATAAAACTAAAATATTACGGGCGTATTAGTAAAATTAAATAATATAATTATATATTTATAGTAGCTGTACTAAGTTTAAAATACTATTTTTTACTTATTTTTTTGCTTAATATAAATATAGTAATACATGTTATAAAGGTTAAGTTTAGTAAAGTATTATATATTTACTAACTAATTTATAAGTTTATTAATACAAGGTAACAAATAATAATTTTTTTAGGTTATTATATTTAAACCTTAATAATTAATATATAAATATAAAGATTTATTTACTTTTTAAGTAAAAAAAACAGGTGCTTTTACTAAACTTTAAAATGGCTATATCTAACCCCTTGCTAGTATTTTATTAAGATACTTTTTTAAAGTTAATAATTTATAATAAAAAAGGTTATAAATAGGCCCCTAAGAAGGCGTTTTACCTTTTTTTAAAAAAATCTTATAATATACTTTTTTACTTAAAAGTTAAAATACTCCTTTCTTGGAAAAGACCTAACTTTATTTAGTATATTAAAAAGGTAGGACTATAACTAGTATATTTTTAGTTTTTTTTAATTTATATAAGACTAAAAGTACAGGACCCTTTTTTATTATTTTAATAAATTTTTTTACTAATTTAATTTAAAAGCATGGGGTATAATACCGCTAATACTATTAACTAATAGTTAAAAAAATATTTAAATTTACTTTAGTTATTTAAGGCTGTCCAAGCACGGCTTAGTACTTATTATAAATAAAATTAATAATATAAAATATTATGTTAAATATCTTTATCTTGCTAATAAAATTATGGATTTATGTTTTAGCCTTAAATTAGCTATAGTATAAAGTAGTTTTTTTATTAGTATACTAGACTAGTTATAGCATCTAGTTTATAGTTATTTTAATTTTTTGCTTTTTTAAAAATTAAACTAAAAGAAAATTTGCACTAGCCCTAGTATTTAGTAAAGCTTTAAATTATTTATTTAAATTATTTTTTTAAACTTGCAAATTTGCTAGGATAGGGAATATAGTAAGTTTATTTATACTAGTTAAAGTTAATAGCTTAGGGCCTGGTAATTATTATTTAATTTTTAGTTTTTTATTTACTTTTATTTTAGTTAAATAATTCTTTATAAAATGCCCTTTTACGCCGCATGTATAGTAGTAGTTTTTTTTTTTTTTATTTATCCTATTTTTTAGGCAAGAGTTAATACTTAGCTTGCGCTAGCTTTTACCTGCTAGTTTTACTTTTAAAGCTATAATAATTTTTTAACCTTGCTTTTTTAAAAGCTGCCTTAATAAATTTTAGTTTTTTTTATTTACTAAAATACTTTTATTTTAGCTTTAGTTAATACCTTTTACTAGATTCTTATTTTTTATAGCAAGAGAATTTTTATTATTTTTTTTTAACTATTATTCCTAGGCGCTTTTTGCTTTTCACATGCTAAAATTAACTTATATTAAGTTATTTTTATATTAATACTTTTAAAGGTAATTAAAGAATTTTACAGGCGTGTTATATACTACTAATATAGCTTATTTAATATATAAATATAAATAATAGCTTTTTTAGTAGTGCCCTGGAGGGGGTTAGGAACTATTTTTTAAAATTTTATTAATTATACCTTTAGTAATTAGCTATTTTATTAGTTATTTATAAAACACTTTATTTTTTAACTAGCTTAATTTTTTTTTAGGTTAACCTATTAATATATAAACTACTTAAATATTACCTATATAGGTAGCTTAATAAGCTTTTTTTACTTTACACGCCATTTATATTATATATCTTTTTTAACTTTACTTATTAAATAAATAACTTTACTTATTTTAGTGCTATACTACACAGGGGTTTTATTAAATATATTCTTAAAATTATTAAAAAATATTTTTAGTTTTATTAAGTTCTTGCTATTAAAACTCTTAATATTTAAAGGCTTTAATTTTTTTAGCTTAGGCTTACTTTATAATAATTACTATGTTAATACCTTAATAACCTTATTTTTAATAAATATTTAAGGTTATTTATGCGCTTAATTTTAGTTAGGTAGTATTTTATTTATAGTATTATTATTATTATTTAAGCTTAATAAATTAAATAGCTTTTTAAAATTTTTAACAGGCGGGGGTGGCCTATTTAGCTACTAATTTTTTTTAATTTACTAAGCTATTTACTTACCCTTATTAAGCTTTAGTTTTAATAGCATGTTTTATTATAATATTATAGTAAATAGCCTAGCCACAGGCGTTCTTAAGATAATGTTTTTAATTAAAATAATGCTTATTATAATATATTTAGGGTTAATATATTATATAGGATTTTTAAAAAGGTAAGGTAGTAAAAAATCTTTTTAAGCCTTACCCTTTAAAGGGGATAAGTTATTTAGTTTATAGTTTAAGTTATTAACCTTAATAATAAGGGTGTTATTATATATTAATAATATAGGTTTAGGTAGGAATAATAGTCCTAAGCTTTTTTATATTTAAATTTATATTTTAAAAACCTTAACTAAAATAGCTCTAGTCCGCTTTTATTTATTTAAAAATTTAGTTTAAAATACTATATTAATAATATTTAAAAATTAATAAAAAAAATAATTCTAACTATAAAAGCGCCCTAGTACTTAAATATTTTTTATTAATAATAATAAAGCTTAATAAAGTATTTTTAACTAATAAAAATAAAGTATTTAAAACCTTAATAAATTTAATTAAAAAAATTACTTAAAAAACTAAATATACCCTAGCCTTTAATTTTTTTATATAAGCCTTGCCTAAAGGCCTAAGGCCTTTAAGTAATTTTTTAAGCTATTTTTATTTAAAAAGTAAGTAATATTTAAATATTTTTATATTCACGCCTTTTATAGCTACTTTTTAATTATTAAGATAATTTAATATAAGGCATGCTTTTATTTTACTACTTAAATAGCGCTTAAAACCTAAGGTCCCTAAGCTAAGGTCCCTGGTTAAAGCTAATACTATATTAAACTTAATATTATATTAAATTTAACACTATATTAAGTTTTATATAGTAATTTATAATAATAAGGTTTACTAAGCTAAATAAGTGCCTAAGGCATCCCACACGGGTGATGTTAACACTTCGCGGTGGCGTGACCTGGGTGCCTTAGGCATTGCTTGATGGCGTGACCCGGATCAATGTTGGCCCTGACAAATAATAATAATAAAATAAAAAAAAAAAGGAAAAAAAGGCTAAAAAAAATAAAAAAAAAAGGCTAAAAAAAAAAAAAAAAAAAAACAAAAAAAATCAAAAAAAAAAAAAAAAAAAAAAAAATAAAAAAAAAAAAAAAAAAAAAAAGCAAAAAAGGTTATAAAAAAAAATAAAAAAATAAAAAAAAAAAAAGTAAATATTACCACCCTGCCTATATATATTATTTAGTTTACCCACCGCCTGTACTAGCTTATAATTATAATAATAATAAACTTTAATATTATTATAGCTAGGCTAGCTATTATATTTTATGTTATAGCCCTTATAATAAATAACTTTATTAATAAAGCTAGTTTTAAAAGTGTTAAATATAATAATAATAATAAATAAGTAATTTTTTTTAGTTTATTTTCCCTGGGGCTAGACCCTAGTAATAAAAAAGTTTAAATTTATTATAACTTATTAGGTATAATTAATTATAAATATTATTAAAAATAGCTTATATAAACTATAGGCAGAGATCTAGCGCCTAAAAATAAGTATTTAATAAAGTATTAATATTATTTTAATTTATTAATACCTTTTATTTAACTTTAAACTAATAAAATTAACTACTTAATAACTTTAAAAGCCTTACCTAAAATATGTTATTATAGTTTATAACCTGCTAGTTAAATACTATAACCTTATTTTATTATTATTTAAGCTATATTTTACTTTTAATAAGTAATAAATAACTATTACCTTATTTATTTTTATAATACTTAAAACTTAACTTTATAATACTAAGCTATATATTAACATGGCTACCTTTTAAAATTAAACCTAATTATATTATTTTTTTATATATTATTATAAGAAATAATTTATAATTATATTATTTATTATATTTTTATATTTTATTATAAAATTATTACCCGGCGCCCTAGCCATATAATATATTATAAATTATATTAAGGCTATAAATAATTATTACTAGCAAGTACTAATTAAAATACTATTAATATAAAAGCTAAAGTTATAGGTTAAATGCCTGGAGGCCACTTTTATATTACCTAGTAATATAAAAATAATTATAATATAAATTATTAAAAAGCGCCCCTTTACGCCCTGCATTTAATACATAGGAAAAAATAAATTATTTATAGGTTATATTATTATTAATAGGTTATTATCCAGCGCCTATGCTAACTATTATTATACCTTATGTGAGAACCTTGAGTAGGCTAACCAGGTACAAAACAAAGTACTAAGAGGTTATTTAATAAAAGATTAATATTAAATTTTAAGGCCTAGGATACATAAAGACTAACTCTTGGCTAACTATTTTTTACTAGGGCGTTGGCCTTAAATATACTATTAAAATAGTGGTAATATTATTACTGCGTGTTAAGTTAATATTACTATAACTTTTATTTTATTAGTTTTTTTATTTTATTAGGGCTTAGCGCCCATGGGTATAATAACTTAGCCCTTTTTTAATTAAAATTATTCTAATTTTTAAATAGCTTTAATTTTTATAATAAATATATTTTATTATTATTTTGCTTTAGTTTCGTGTTTAATTATCTGGTTTTCCTATTTAAAATAGTTTATTATTAAATGCGGGGTTGTCTTAAGGCTTAAAACAGTGTTTTTTTATTAGTATTTTACTTTTAAATAGCTTTGCTTTTGGTAGCTAAGGTAGCTATTTTAGTAAATAATAAAAGTTTTAAATTACTTTTTATTAATTTAAGTATTAATAGATTGTAAATAGGCAGTGTTTTATAAATAATAAAAAGGTTAATATAGTTATTATAGTACTATATTATTAGTGTTATACAAGTAGCTAAATATAAAAAAATAAATTTTTATTTACTTCCCGGTTTTTTTTTCTTTTTTTAACTTTTTTAATTTTTTTATTTTATTTTTTTAGTTTCCCCATTTTGTCTCTTAAAGTTTAATATTTTATTTTTTTATTTTTTTACTAGCTATCCAATCTTATGGCGCCTATAATAAGGTTTAAAATTTATTTTCTTTTTTTACTAAAAACCACCATTACTACTACTAAAAACAGTAACAAGAATAGCAAAGGTTTTTTAAATAA